>NW_028160904.1:568464-769647 GCF_964263955.1 Coregonus lavaretus
GGTAGAGTACCTTATGATAAGCTGTTCACCACACCATTTACCAAGAGAGTTTTCATCTATATTTTTCATAGCTGTCTATTTACCACCACAAACCAATGCTGGCATTAAGATTGCACTCAATGAGCTGTATAAGGCCATAACTAAACAGGAAAACGCTCATCCAGATGCAGAGCTCCTAGTGGCCGGGGACTTTAATGCAGGGAAACTTAAATCCGTTCTACCTAATTTCTACCAGCATGTTAAATGTGCAACCAGAGGAAAAAAAACTCTAGACCACCGTTACTCCACATACAGAGACGCATACAAAGCTCTCCCTCGCCCTCTATTTGGCAAATCTGACCATAACTCTATCCTCCTAATTCCTGCTTATAAGCTAAAACAAAAGCAGGAAGCACCAGTGACTTTGTTAATAAAAAAGTGGTCAGATGACACAGATGCTAAGCTACAGGACTGTTTTGCTAGCACAGACTGGAACATGTTCCGGGATTCTTCAGATAGCATTGAGGAGTACCCCACACCAGTCACTGGCTTCATCAATGAGTGCATCGATGACGTCGTCCCCACAGTGACCGTACGTACATACCCCAACAAGAAGCCATGGATTACAGGCAACATCCGCACTTGAGCTAAAGGGTAGAGCTGCCGCTTTCAAGGAGCGGGACTCTAACCCGGACGCTTATAAGAAATCCCGCTATGCCCTCCGACGAACCATCAAACAGGCAAAGAGTCAATACAGGACTAAGATTGAATCGTACTACACCGGCTCTGACACTCGTCGGATGTGGCAGGGCTTGAAAGCTATTACAGACTACAAAGGGAAGCACAGCCGCGAGCTGCCCAGTGACACAAGCCTACCAGACGAGCTAAACCACTTCTATGCTCGCTTCGAGGCAAGCAACACTGAAGCATGCATGAGAGCACCAGCTGTTCCAGATGACTATGTGATCATGCTCTCCGTAGCCGATGTGAGTAAGACTTTTAAGCAGGTCAGTATTCACAAGGCCGCAGGGCCAGACGTATTACCAGGACGTGTACTCTGAGCATGTGCTGATCAACTGGCAAGTGTCTTCACCGACATTTTCAACATGTCCCTAACTGAGTCTGTAATACCAACATGTTTCAAGCAGACCACCATAGTCCCCGTAACCAAGGACACTAAGATAACCTGCCTAAATGACTACTGACCCGTAGCACTGACGTCTGTAGCCATGAAGTGCTTTGAAAGGCTGGTCATGGCTCACATCAACACCATTATCCCAGAATCCCTAGACCCACTCCAATTTGCATACCGCCCCAACAGATCCACAGATGATGCAATCTCTATTGCACTCCACACTGCCCTTTCCCACCTGGACAAGAGGAACACCTACGTGAGAATACTATTCATTGACTACAGCTCAGCGTTCAACACCATAGTGCCCTCAAAGCTCATCACTAAGCTAAGGATCCTGGGACTAAACACCTCCCTCTGTAACTGGATCCTGGACTTCCTGACGGGCCACCCCCAGGTGGTAAGGGTAGGTAACAACACATCTGCCACGCTGATCCTCAACACGGGGGCCCCTCAGGGGTGCATGCTCAGTCCCCTCCTGTACTCCCTGTTCACCCATGACTGCATGGCCAAGCACGACTCCAACACCATCATTAAGTTTGCCGACGACATAACAGTGGTAGGCATGATCACCGACAACGATGAGACAGCCTATAGGGAGGAGGTCAGAGACCTGGCCATGTGGTGCCAGGATAACAACCTCTCCCTCAACGTGACCAAGACAAAGGAGATGATTGTGGACTACAGGAAAAAAAAGAGGACTGAGCACGCCCCCATTCTCATCGACGGGGCTGTAGTGGAAGAGGTTGAGAGCTTCAAGTTCCTTGGTGTCCACATCACCAACAAACTATCATGGTCCAAACACACCAAGACCGTCGTGAAGAGGGCACAACAAAGCCTATTCCCCCTCAGGAGACTGAAAATATTTGGCATGGGTCCTCAGATCCTCAAAAAGTTCTACAGCTGCACCATCGAGAGCATCCTGACCGGTTGCATCACCGCCTGGTATGGCCTCCGACCGCAAGGCACTACAGAGGGTAGTGCGTACGGCCGAGTACATCACTGGGGCCAAGCTTCCTGCTATTCAGGACCTATATACTAGGTGGTGTCAGAGGAAGGCCCTCAACATTGTCAAAGACTCCAGCCACCCTAGTCATAGACTGTTCTCTCTGCTACCGCACGGCAAGAGGTACCGGAGCACCAAGTCTAGGTCCAAAAGGCTTCTCAACAGCTTCTACCCCCAAGCCATAAGACTCCTGAACAGCTATTCATGGCTACCTGGACTATTTGTACTGCCACCCCACCCCATCTTTTTACGCTGCTGCTACTCTGTTAATTATTTATGCATAGTCACTTTAACTCTACCCACATGTACATATTACTTCAACTACCTCAACTAGCCGGTGCCCCCGCACATTGACTCTGCAACGGTACCCCCCTGTATAAATAGCTGTCACGGTTTCGGCCGAGGCTGCTCCTCCTCCTGGTTCGGGCAGGCTTCGGCGTTCGCCGTCCCCGGAATATTAGCTGCCACCGCTCTATGTTTCTGTGTTTGATTGCTTTTGTCTGTCTGTCACACCTGTGTCTGTTTGAGTGTTGATTACGTGTCTTATAAGTTCCTTGTTTTGCTCTATGGTAACTGTGTGTTGTTATTTTCCGTTGCCTATTTTGTATATGATACGTGTTTGTTTTCCGTATCATTTTTCTATGTTTAGTGTTTTACGCGTGCGCGTAATTTTCCCTCGCCTCTTCGTGTTATCGAGGTCGGGGTTTATACCATTGCATTTGAGACTATTAAAAGTCTTGTTGGACTAAACCTCTGCTTCCTGCGCTTGACTCCTCCACCACATCCACAACGGTTTATCACAGAACAACACACCATCATGGAGTCAGCAGGATCAGCGGCGGCACCCGAATCCCTGCTGGACCGGATAGATTTCCAGGACGCCATGATCCAGCGACTCGGGACCGCCATGGACGAGGTGTCCAACGCCCTGCGCCGATTGGTGAACTCTGAGGTGGCCAAGGACCCTTACAACATCACCTCACCAACGGCCAGTCCTCCTCTCTCAGTACCGGAACCCAGTGGCATTCGGCTCTCACTCCCGAGGGCATATGACGGTTCTGCAGCCGGGTGTCAGGGATTCCTCCTGCAGGTAGAACTGTACCTTGCCACTATACACCCGGCGCCCTCGGGATACGAGAGCGTCTCCGCCCTCATCTCCTGTCTCTCCGGCAAGGCGTTGGAATGGGCCAACGCCGAATGGAGGGGAATAGACGCCGCTACCATCACCTACGCGGAGTTCTCCCGCCGCTTCAGGGCTGTCTTCGATCATCCCCCTGAGGGGAAAGCGGCAGGAGAGCGTCTATTCCACCTCCGACAGGGGAAGAGGAGCGCACAGGAGTTCGCACTGGAGTTCCGGACACTAGCGGCGGATGCGGGGTGGAATGAGAGGGCCCTCATCGACCAGTACCGATGTAGTCTACGAGAGGACGTTCGTAGGGAGCTGGCCTGCAGGGACACCAACCTGTCGTTTGACCAGTTGGTGGACATTTCCATCCGTCTGGATACCCTGCTGGCTACCCGCGGACGTCCCGAGTGGGGGTCGTCCAGTCCACCCTCCAGCACCCCCGAGCCGATTCCCATGGAGCTAGGGGGTGCTGGCGCTAGAGAGAGGAGGAGAGGGAACCCGAGGGGGGCCATCCCCTGCACCACCTGCGGTCGTGGAGGACACACTGCGGCCAGGTGCTGGGGAGGGTCCCCTGGGGGAGGTGACAGCAGGCCACGCACTGGGGAGTCATTTCAGGTGAGTAGGCGCCCCACTCACCCAGAGCTCTCTGTTGGTCACATGAGTATTCCTGTAAGGTTTCCACAGGTGGCACCTCATTCCCAGCATAAGGCGCTAGTAGATTCAGGCGCAGCTGGGAACTTTATTGATCGGGCATTTTGTAGTAGGTTAAGGATTCCCCTTCGGCCGGTAGACAATCCATTTCCTGTCCACGCATTAGACAGCCGGCCGTTGGGGTCGGGCCTTATCAGGGAGGTCACAGCGCCACTGACTATGACGACGCAGGGGGGTCATGAGGAAATCATTCAGTTCTATCTGATTGACTCTCCTGCGTACCCAGTGGTGTTGGGTCTTCCCTGGTTAAGCACCCATGATCCTACCATAGCGTGGCAACAGAGGGCTCTTATGGAGTGGTCTGCCCAGTGTGTAGGGAGATGTCTAGGTGTTTCCATAGGGGCGACCTCGGTAGAGAGTCCGAACCAAGTGCCCGCACTGCGCATTCCCCCCGAGTATGAGGATTTAGCACTCGTGTTTAGCAAATCGAGGGCAGCACGGCTACCTCCTCATAGACAGGGGGACTGTGCGATAAATCTCCAGACCGGAGCGGCTTTTCCCCGGAGTCATGTGTATCCCCTGTCTCAAGAGGAAACTGCGGCTATGGAGACATACATAGCCGAGTCCTTGGCACAGGGATACATACGGTTCTCTACTTCCCCAGTCTCCTCGAGTTTCTTCTTTGTGAAGAAGAAGGACGGGGGATTGCGCCCGTGTATTGATTATCGTAGTCTCAATCAGATCACAGTTAAATACAGCTACCCACTTCCACTGATTGCGACGATGACGGAGTCATTACGCGGAGCGCGGTTCTTCACAAAGTTGGATCTCAGGAGCGCGTACAATCTGGTACGCATTAGGGAGGGGGATGAATGGAAGACAGCATTTAGCACCACCTCGGGTCATTACGAGTATCTCGTCATGCCATACGGTTTAATGAATGCTCCTTCAGTCTTCCAATCCTTTGTTGACGAGATTTTCCGGGACATGCATGGGCAGGGAGTAGTAGTTTACATTGACGACATCCTAGTGTACTCTGCTACTCGAGCCGAGCATGTAGCCCAGGTACGCCGAGTGTTGAGACGACTGTTGGAGCATGACTTGTATGTCAAGGCAGAGAAATGCCTGTTTTTCCAGGAGTCCGTCTCCTTTTTGGGTTATCGGTTGTCCGCGTCTGGTGTGGAGATAGAGGTAGACCGGGTATCGGCCGTGCGTAATTGGCAAACTCCAACCACTGTAAAAGAGGTGCAGCAGTTCTTGGGTTTTGCTAATTACTACCGGAGGTTTATTCGGGGTTTTGGACAGGTTGCAGCTCCCATTACGTCCCTGCTAAAGGGGGGTCCGGTTCGCTTGCAGTGGTCGGCTGAGGCGGACAGGGCATTTGTCAAACTTAAGAACCTGTTCACCTCGGCTCCTGTGCTGGCGCATCCGGATCCCTCTTTACCATTCCAGGTTGAGGTAGACGCGTCCAAGACTGGTATTGGGGCAGTTCTATCACAACGGTCCGGCACGCCACCTAAACTCCGCCCCTGTGCGTTCTACTCCAAGAAGCTCAGCTCGGCGGAGAGTAACTATGATGTCGGGGACAGGGAGCTGTTAGCCGTAGTCCAGGCCCTAAAGGTGTGGAGGCATTGGCTTGAGGGGGCTCAACACCCTTTCCTCATTCTGACGGATCACCGTAACCTGGAGTACATCCGGGCAGCTAGGAGATTGAACCCTCGTCAGGCTAGGTGGAACATGTTCCTAACCCGGTTCGTTTTTAAGATCACATACATCCCTGGGTCCCAGAATGGTAAGGCAGACGCCCTGTCCCGGCGGTATGACACAGAGGAGAGGTCCAACGAGCCTACTTCCATACTGCCGGAGTCCTGTTTGGTGGCTCTGGTGGTGTGGGAGGTCGATTCAGAAATCGAGCGGGCACTGCGTACCGACCCTACTCCCCCCGAGTGTCCTGTGGGGCGGACGTACGTTCCGCTCGAGATTCGGGATCGACTTATTTATTGGGCTCATACATCACCCTCCTCTGGACATCCAGGTATTGGCCGGACATTGCACTGTCTTAGCATGAAATACTGGTGGCCAACGTTAGCCAGGGATGTGAGGGTTTATGTCTCCTCCTGCTCGGTATGTGCCCAGTGTAAGGCGCCTAGACATTTGCCCAGGGGTAAGCTACATCCCCTGCCCGTTCCACAACGACCATGGTCCCACCTATCGGTGGATTTCGTAACAGACCTTCCCCCCTCCCAGGGGAATACCACCATTTTGGTCGTTGTGGATCGGTTTTCTAAGGCCTGTCGTCTCCTTCCCATGCCGGGTCTCCCTACTGCCCTACAAACCGCTGAGGCCCTATTCACCCATGTTTTCCGGCACTATGGGGTCCCCGAGGATATTGTGTCTGACCGAGGTCCCCAGTTCACTTCCAGAGTTTGGGGAGCGTTCATGGAACGGTTGGGGGTCTCGGTAAGCCTTACCTCGGGGTACCACCCAGAGAGTAATGGGCAGGTGGAACGTGTCAACCAGGATGTGGGTAGGTTTTTGAGGTCCTATTGCCGGGACCGGCCGGAGGAGTGGTCGAGGTTCATCCCCTGGGCAGAGATGGCCCAGAACTCTCTCCGCCACTCCTCCACCAACTTAACACCTTTCCAGTGTGTTTTAGGTTATCAGCCGGTCCTGGCACCGTGGCACGAGAGCCAGATCGAGGCCCCTGCGGTGGACGAGTGGATTCCGGGAGATCGAGTCTGGCTCTCGACTCGAAACCTGCCCCTCCGCCTGCCCTGCCGGAAGCTGGGTCGGCGGTTTGTGGGGCCCTTCAAAGTCCTGAGAAGATTGAACGAGGTGTGTTACAGGTTACAACTGCCAATTGAGTATAAAAATATTAACCCCTCGTTCCATGTGTCTCTTCTCAGGCCGGTGGTAAATGGCCCACTCCAAGAAGATGAGATAGGAGAGACCCCTCCGCCCCCTTTGGACATCGAGGGGGTCCCGGCGTACAGGGTCCGGACCATCCTGGACTCGAGGCGCCGGAGGAGTGGTCTCCAGTATCTCGTGGAGTGGGAGGGGTACGGTCCGGAGGAACGGTGCTGGGTGCCCAGGGGGGACATACTCGATCCATCCCTCCTGACTGAGTTTCACCATGGGCATCCCACGCGCCCGGGTCCGCGTCCTCCTGGCCGTCCCCGAGGCCGGGGTCGAGGGGGGGGTACTGTCACGGTTTCGGCCGAGGCTGCTCCTCCTCCTGGTTCGGGCAGGCTTCGGCGTTCGCCGTCCCTGGAATATTAGCTGCCACCGCTCTATGTTTCTGTGTTTGATTGCTTTTGTCTGTCTGTCACACCTGTGTCTGTTTGAGTGTTGATTACGTGTCTTATAAGTTCCTTGTTTTGCTCTATGGTAACTGTGTGTTGTTATTTTCCGTTGCCTATTTTGTATATGATACGTGTTTGTTTTCCGTATCATTTTTCTATGTTTAGTGTTTTACGCGTGCGCGTAATTTTCCCTCGCCTCTTCGTGTTATCGAGGTCGGGGTTTATACCATTGCATTTGAGACTATTAAAAGTCTTGTTGGACTAAACCTCTGCTTCCTGCGCTTGACTCCTCCACCACATCCACAACGGTTTATCACAATAGCCTCCCTACTGTTATTTTATTTTACTTCTGCTCTTTTTTTCTCAACACTTTTTTGTTGTTATTTTATTTTACTTTTTTATTAAGAAATAAATGCATTGTTGGTTAAGGGCTGTAAGTAAGCATTTCACTGTAATGTCTGCACCTGTTGTATTCGGCACGTTTGGCCAATAACATTTGATTTGATTTGATTTAAACCTAATCCGTGTCTCTCTCTTCAGCCCCACCCAAACATGCACACACACACACAGACACACACAGACACACACACACACACACAGACACACACACACACACACACACACACACACACAGACACACACACACACACACACACACAGACACACACACACACACACACACACACAGACACACAGACACACACACACACACACACACACACACACAGACACAGACACAGACACACACACACACACACACACACACACACACACACACAGAGACACACACACACACACACACACACACAGACACACATACACACACAGACACACACACACACACACACACACACACACACACACACACACACACACACACACACACACACACACAGACACACACACACACACACAGACACACACACACACAGACACACACACACACACACACAGACACACACACACACACACACACACACACACACACACACACACACACACTGACACACACACACACTCCACTTCAAACAGTGGCTCATTTAAATATTTATATGAGGTAGTTGGTCTCTCTCCTCTCTCTCTCTCTTTCTATCTCTCTCCTCCCTCTATGTCTTTGCCCCTTCTCTCTCTCTTTTCTCTCTCCCTCTCTTCCCCTGCTCCCTCCCTCTCTCCCCCTACCCCCTCCCTCTCTCCCCCTTCCCCTTCCCTCCCTCTCTTCCCCTACCCCCTCCCTCTCTCCCCTGTCCCCTCCCTCTCTCCCCCTGCCCCCTCCCTCTCTCCCCCTTCCCCTTCCCTCCCTCTCTTCCCCTACCCCCTCCCTCGCTCCCCTGTCCCCTCCTTCTCTCCCCCTGCCCCCTCCCTCTCTTCCCCTGCCCCCTCCCTCTCTCCCCCTGCCCCCTCCCTCTCTTCCCCTGCCCCCTCCCTCTCTTCCCCTGCCCCCTCCCTCTCTCCCCCTGCCCCCTCCCTCACTATCTTCCCCTGCCCCTCCCTCTCTCCCCCTGCCCCTTCCCTCCCTCTCTCCCCCTGCCCCCTCCCTTTCTTCCCCTGCCCCCTTCCTCTCTCCCCCTGCCCCCTCCCTCCCTCCCTCCCTCTCTTCCCCTGCCCCCTCCCTCCCTCTCTTCCCCTGCACCCTCCCTCTCTCCCTCTGCCCCCTCCCTCTCTCCTCCTGCTCCCTTCCTATCTCTCCCTCCCTCTCTCTCTCCCTGCTCCCGCCCTCTCGCTCTCCCTGCTCCCGCCCTCTCTCTCTCCCTCCCTCTCTCTCTGTCCCCCTCCATCTCTCCCTTTCTCTTCTCTCTCTAGGTGTTTTATTAACAATTCTCTCTCTCTCCCTGCTCCCTCCCTCTCCCTCTCCCTTCCCTCCCTCTCTCTCTTCTCTCCCTCTCTAGGTGTTTTATTAATAATTCTCTCTCTCCACTACAGAGTTGGAGGTTTTTCCCTTCATACAAGAACTTTCTAGAAGTTTCTATAAATTAATAAGAGTGTGTTTTTCTTTGAAGCTGGCGTATTGATCTAGCAGGTGAGTCGGCCGGCCGGATCACGACTTCAAACAGAATCCAATGTTCCTATGGACAGAACTAAACAATACCTACATTATATTGCCATACCACTCTCTGAAACTGTGTGTGTGTGTGTGTGTGTGTGTGTTGGTGGTAAAGTTCTCCGGGAGGGGGCTAGTTTGGAGAATACATAGCCTAATGCAGAAACACAGAAGCATATCTGTTCTACCAAATATATTCCCAAATAAATGAATTCCACAATATTTTATTTTCTGTTATGCTGTTATGTTGCTGTGTTAACTGACCTGATATTCATGATTGTTGCTGGGTTAGGGTTAGGGTTAACACGCCGATGTTCAGATGAAGGGAATTAAACAGTCTATAATGTGCACCACAGCAGCCTCAACTCAGACAGAGGTGTGTAGCTGCTGGTAAAGACTCAGACAGAGGTGTGTAACCTACTGTAGCTGCTGGTAAAGACTCAGCCAGAGGTGTGTAGCTGCTGGTAAAGTCTCAGACAGAGGTGTGTAACCTACTGTAGCTGCTGGTAAAGACTAAGACAGAGGTGTGTAACCTACTGTAGCTGCTGTTAAAGACTCAGACAGAGGTGTGTAGCTGCTGGTATAGACTCAGACAGAGGTGTGTAACATACTGTAGCTACTGGTAAAGACTCAGACAGAGGTGTGTAACCTATTGTAGCTGCTGGTAAAGATGCAGACAGAGGTGTGTAACCTACTGTAGCTGCTGGTAAAGACTCAGACAGAGGTGTGTAACCTACTGTTGCTGCTGGTAAAGACTCAGACAGAGGTGTGTAGTTGCTGGTAAAGACTCAGACAGAGGTGTGTAACCTACTGTAGCTGCTGGTAAAGACGCAGACAGAGGTGTGTAGCTGCTGGTAAAGACACAGACAGAGGTGTGTAGCTGCTGGTAAAGACTCAGACAGAGGTGTGTAGCTGCTGGTAAAGACTCAGACAGAGGTGTGTAGCTGCTGGTAAAGACTCAGAGAGAGGTGTGTAACCTACTGTAGCTGCTGGTAAAGACTCAGACAGAGGTGTGTAACCTACTGTAGCTGCTGGTAAAGACTCAGACAGAGGTGTGTAGTTGCTGGTAAAGACTCAGACAGAGATGTGTAACCTAATGTAGCTGCTGGTAAAGACTCAGACAGAGGTGTGTAACCTACTGTAGCTGCTGGTAAAGACTCAGACAGAGGTGTGTAACCTACTGTAGCTGCTGGTAAAGACTCAGACAGAGGTGTGTAACCTACTGTAGCTGCTGGTAAAGACTCAGACAGAGGTGTGTAGTTGCTGGTAAAGACTCAGACAGAGGTGTGTAACCTACTGTAGCTGCTGGTAAAGACGCAGACAAAGGTGTGTAGCTGCTGGTAAAGACACAGACATAGGTGTGTAGCTGCTGGTAAAGACTCAGACAGAGGTGTGTAGCTGCCGGTAAAGACTCAGACAGAGGTGTGTAACCTACTGTAGCTGCTAGTAAAGACTCAGACAGAGGTGTGTAACCTACAGTAGCTGCTGGTAAAGACTCAGACAGAGGTGTGTAGTTGCTGGTAAAGACTCAGACAGAGGTGTGTAGCTGCTGGTAAAGACTAAGACAGAGGTGTGTAGCTGCTGGTAAAGACTCAGACAGAGGTGTGTAACCTACTGTAGCTGCTGGTAAAGACTCAGACAGAGGTGTGTAACCTACTGTAGCTGCTGGTAAAGACTCAGATAGAGGTGTGTAGTTGCTGGTAAAGACTCAGACAGAGGTGAGTAACCTACTGTAGCTGCTGGTAAAGACTCAGACAGAGGTGTGTAACCTACTGTAGCTGCTGGTAAAGACTCAGACAGAGGTGTGTAACCTAGTGTAGCTGCTGGTAAAGACTCAGACAGAGGTGTGTAGCTGCTGGTAAAGACTCAGACAGAGGTGTGTAGCTGCCGGTAAAGACTCAGACAGAGGTGTGTAACCTAGTGTAGCTGCTAGTAAAGACAGACAGAGGTGTGTAACCTACTGTAGCTGCTGGTAAAGACTCAGACAGATGTGTATAGTTGCTGGTAAAGACTCAGACAGAGGTGAGTAGCTGCTGGTAAAGACTCAGACAGAGGTGTGTTATCTACTGTAGCTGCTGGTAAAGACTCAGACAGAGGTGTGTAACCTACTGTTGCTGCTGGTAAAGACTCAGACAGAGGTGTGTAGTTGCTGGTAAAGACTCAGACAGAGGTGAGTAGCTGCTGGTAAAGACTCAGACAGAGGTGTGTAACCTACTGTAGCTGCTGGTAAAGACTCAGACAGAGGTGTGTAACCTACTGTTGCTGCTGGTAAAGACTCAGACAGAGGTGTGTAGTTGCTGGTAAAGACTCAGACAGAGGTGTGTAACCTACTGTAGCTGCTGGTAAAGACGCAGACAGAGGTGTGTAGCTGCTGGTAAAGACACAGACAGAGGTGTGTAGCTGCTGGTAAAGACTCAGACAGAGGTGTGTAGCTGCTGGTAAAGACTCAGACAGAGGTGTGTAGCTGCTGGTAAAGACTCAGAAAGAGGTGTGTAACCTACTGTAGCTGCTGGTAAAGACTCAGACAGAGGTGTGTAACCTACTGTAGCTGCTGGTAAAGACTCAGACAGAGTTGTGTAGTTGCTGGTAAAGACTCAGACAGAGGTTAGTAACCTAATGTAGCTGCTGGTAAAGACTCAGACAGAGGTGTGTAACCTACTGTAGCAGCTGGTGAAGACGTAGACAGAAATGTGTGTAGCTGCTGGTAAAGACTCAGACAGAGGTGTGTAACCTACTGTAGCTGCTGTTAAAGACTCAGCCTGAGGTGTGTAGCTGCTGGTAAAGACTCAGACAGAGGTGTGTAACCTACTGTAGCTGCTGGTAAAGACTAAGACAGAGGTGTGTAACCTACTGTAGCTGCTGGTAAAGACTCAGACAGAGGTGTGTAGCTGCTGGTAAAGACTCAGACAGAGGTGTGTAACCTACTGTAGCTGCTGTTAAAGACTCAGCCAGAGGTGTGTAGTTGATGGTAAAGACTCAGACAGAGGTGTGTAACCTACTGTAGCTGCTGGTAAAGACTCAGACAGAGGTGTGTAGTTGCTGGTAAAGACTCAGACAGAGGTGTGTAACCTACTGTAGCTGCTGGTAAAGACTAAGACAGAGGTGTGTAACCTACTGTAGCTGCTGGTAAAGACGCAGACAGAGTTGTGTAGTTGCTGGTAAAGACTCAGACAGAGGTTAGTAACCTAATGTAGCTGCTGGTAAAGACTCAGACAGAGGTGTGTAACCTACTGTAGCAGCTGGTGAAGACGTAGACAGAAATGTGTGTAGCTGCTGGTAAAGACTCAGACAGAGGTGTGTAACCTACTGTAGCTGCTGTTAAAGACTCAGCCTGAGGTGTGTAGCTGCTGGTAAAGACTCAGACAGAGGTGTGTAACCTACTGTAGCTGCTGGTAAAGACTAAGACAGAGGTGTGTAACCTACTGTAGCTGCTGGTAAAGACTCAGACAGAGGTGTGTAGCTGCTGGTAAAGACTCAGACAGAGGTGTGTAACCTACTGTAGCTGCTGTTAAAGACTCAGCCAGAGGTGTGTAGTTGATGGTAAAGACTCAGACAGAGGTGTGTAACCTACTGTAGCTGCTGGTAAAGACTCAGACAGAGGTGTGTAGTTGCTGGTAAAGACTCAGACAGAGGTGTGTAACCTACTGTAGCTGCTGGTAAAGACTAAGACAGAGGTGTTTAACCTACTGTAGGTGCTGGTAAAGACGCAGACAGAGGTGTGTAACCTACTGTAGCTGCTGGTAAAGACTCAGACAGAGGTGTGTAACCTACTGTTGCTGCTGGTAAAGACTCAGACAGAGGTGTGTAGTTGCTGGTAAACACTCAGACAGAGGTGTGTAACCTACTGTAGCTGCTGGTAAAGACGCAGACAGAGGTGTGTAGCTGCTGGTAAAGACACAGACAGAGGTGTGTAGCTGCTGGTAAAGACTCAGACAGAGGTGTGTAGCAGCTGGTAAAGACTCAGACAGAGGTGTGTAGCTGCTGGTAAAGACTCAGAGAGAGGTGTGTAACCTACTGTAGCTGCCGGTAAAGACTCAGACAGAGGTGTGTAACCTACTGTAGCTGCTGGTAAAGACTCAGACAGAGGTGTGTAGTTGCTGGTAAAGACTCAGACAGAGATGTGTAACCTAATGTAGCTGCTGGTAAAGACTCAGACAGAGGTGTGTAACCTACTGTAGCTGCTGGTAAAGACTCAGACAGAGGTGTGTAACCTACTGTAGCTGCTGGTAAAGACTCAGACAGAGGTGTGTAACCTACTGTAGCTGCTGGTAAAGACTCAGACAGAGGTGTGTAGTTGCTGGTAAAGACTCAGACAGAGGTGTGTAACCTACTGTAGCTGCTGGTAAAGACGCAGACAAAGGTGTGTAGCTGCTGGTAAAGACACAGACAGAGGTGTGTAGCTGCTGGTAAAGACTCAGACAGAGGTGTGTAACCTACTGTAGCTGCTAGTAAAGACTCAGACAGAGGTGTGTAACCTACTGTAGCTGCTGGTAAAGACTCAGACAGAGGTGTGTAGTTGCTGGTAAAGACTCAGACAGAGGTGTGTAGCTGCTGGTAAAGACTAAGACTGAGGTGTGTAGCTGCTGGTAAAGACTCAGACAGAGGTGTGTAACCTACTGTAGCTGCTGGTAAAGACTCAGACAGAGGTGTGTAACCTACTGTAGCTGCTGGTAAAGACTCAGATAGAGGTGTGTAGTTGCTGGTAAAGCATCAGACAGAGGTGAGTAACCTACTGTAGCTGCTGGTAAAGACTCAGACAGAGGTGTGTAACCTACTGTAGCTGCTGGTAAAGACTCAGACAGAGGTGTGTAACCTAGTGTAGCTGCTGGTAAAGACTCAGACAGAGGTGTGTAGTTGCTGGTAAAGACTCAGACAGAGGTGTGTAACCTACTGTAACTGCTGGTAAAGACGCAGACAAAGGTGTGTAGCTGCTGGTAAAGACACAGACAGAGGTGTGTAGCTGCTGGTAAAGACTCAGACATAGGTGTGTAGCTGCTGGTAAAGACTCAGACAGAGGTGTGTAGCTGCCGATAAAGACTCAGACAGAGCTGTGTAACCTACTGTAGCTGCTAGTAAAGACTCAGACAGAGGTGTGTAACCTACTGTAGCTGCTGGTAAAGACTCAGACAGAGGTGTGTAGTTGCTGGTAAAGACTCAGACAGAGGTGTGTAGCTGCTGGTAAAGACTAAGACAGAGGTGTGTAGCTGCTGTTAAAGACTCAGACAGAGGTGTGTAACCTACTGTAGCTGGTGGTAAAGACTCAGACAGAGGTGTGTAACCTACTGTAGCTGCTGGTAAAGACTCAGACAGAGGTGTGTAGTTGCTGGTAAAGACTCAGACAGAGGTGAGTAGCTGCTGGTAAAGACTCAGACAGAGGTGTGTTATCTACTGTAGCTGCTGGTAAAGACTCAGACAGAGGTGTGTAACCTACTGTTGCTGCTGGTAAAGACTCAGACAGAGGTGTGTAGTTGCTGGTAAAGACTCAGACAGAGGTGAGTAGCTGCTGGTAAAGACTCAGACAGAGGTGTGTAACCTACTGTAGCTGCTGGTAAAGACTCAGACAGAGGTGTGTAACCTACTGTTGCTGCTGGTAAAGACTCAGACAGAGGTGTGTAGTTGCTGGTAAAGACTCAGACAGAGGTGTGTAACCTACTGTAGCTGCTGGTAAAGACGCAGACAGAGGTGTGTAGCTGCTGGTAAAGACACAGACAGAGGTGTGTAGCTGCTGGTAAAGACTCAGACAGAGGTGTGTAGCTGCTGGTAAAGACTCAGACAGAGGTGTGTAGCTGCTGGTAAAGACTCAGAAAGAGGTGTGTAACCTACTGTAGCTGCTGGTAAAGACTCAGACAGAGGTGTGTAACCTACTGTAGCTGCTGGTAAAGACTCAGACAGAGTTGTGTAGTTGCTGGTAAAGACTCAGACAGAGGTTAGTAACCTAATGTAGCTGCTGGTAAAGACTCAGACAGAGGTGTGTAACCTACTGTAGCAGCTGGTGAAGACGTAGACAGAAATGTGTGTAGCTGCTGGTAAAGACTCAGACAGAGGTGTGTAACCTACTGTAGCTGCTGTTAAAGACTCAGCCTGAGGTGTGTAGCTGATATTAAAGACTCAGACAGAGGTGTGTAACCTACTGTAGCTGCTGGTAAAGACTAAGACAGAGGTGTGTAACCTACTGTAGCTGCTGGTAAAGACTCAGACAGAGGTGTGTAGCTGCTGGTAAAGACTCAGACAGAGGTGTGTAACCTACTGTAGCTGCTGTTAAAGACTCAGCCAGAGGTGTGTAGTTGATGGTAAAGACTCAGACAGAGGTGTGTAACCTACTGTAGCTGCTGGTAAAGACTCAGACAGAGGTGTGTAGTTGCTGGTAAAGACTCAGACAGAGGTGTGTAACCTACTGTAGCTGCTGGTAAAGACTAAGACAGAGGTGTGTAACCTACTGTAGGTGCTGGTAAAGACGCAGACAGAGGTGTGTAACCTACTGTAGCTGCTGGTAAAGACTCAGCCAGAGGTGTGTAGCTGATGGTAAAGACTCAGACAGAGGTGTGTAACCTACTGTAGCTGCTGGTAAAGACTCAGACAGAGGTGTGTAGTTGCTGGTAAAGACTCAGACAGAGGTGTGTAACCTACTGTAGCTGCTGGTAAAGACGCAGACAGAGGTGTGTAGCTGCTGGTAAAGACACAGACAGAGGTGTGTAGCTGCTGGTAAAGACTCAGACAGAGGTGTGTAGCTGCTGGTAAAGACTCAGAAAGAGGTGTGTAACCTACTGTAGCTGCTGGTAAAGACTCAGACAGAGGTGTGTAACCTACTGTAGCTATTGGTAAAGACTCAGACAGAGGTGTGTAGTTGCTGGTAAAGACTCAGACAGATGTGTGTAACCTAATATAGATGCTGGTAAAGACTCAGACAGAGGTGTGTAACCTACTGTAGCTGCTGGTAAAGACGCAGACAGAAATGTGTGTAGCTGCTGGTAAAGACTCAGACAGAGGTGTGTAACCTACTGTAGCTGCTGTTAAAGACTCAGCCAGAGGTGTGTAGCTCATGGTAAAGACTCAGACAGAGGTGTGTAACCTACTGTAGCTGCTGGTAAAGACTAAGACAGAGGTGTGTAACCTATTGTAGCTGCTGGTAAAGACTCAGACAGAGGTGTGTAGCTGCTGGTATAGACTCAGACAGAGGTGTGTAACCTACTGTAGCTGCTGGTAAAGACTAAGAAAGAGGTATTTAACCTATTGTAGCTGCTGGTAAAGACGCAGACAGAGGTGTGTAACCTACTGTAGCTGCTGGTAAAGACTCAGACAGAGGTGTGTAACCTAATGTAGCTGCTGGTAAAGACTAAGACAGAGGTGTGTAGCTGCTGGTAAAGACTCAGAAAGAGGTGTGTAATCTAATGTAGCTGCTGGTAAAGACTCAGACAGAGGTGTTTAACTTACTCTAGCTGCTGGTAAAGACTCAGACAGAGGTGTGTAGTTGATGGTAAAGACTCAGACAGAGGTGTGTAGGCTACTGCAGCTGCTGGTAAAGACTCAGACAGATGTGTGTAACCTACTGTAGCTGCTGTTAAAGACTCAGACAGAGGTGTGTAACCTACTGTAGCTGCTGGTAAAGACTCAGACAGAGGTGTGTAACCTACTTTAGCTGCTGGTAAAGACTCAGTCAGAGGTGTTTAGTTGCTGGGAAAGACTCAGACAGAGGTGTGTAGTTGCTGGTAAAGACTCAGACAGAGGTGTGCAACCTACTGTAGCTGCTGTTAAAGACTCAGACAGAGGTGTGTAACCTACTGTAGCTGCTGGTAAAGACTCAGTCATAGGTGTTTAGTTGCTGGTAAAGACTCAGACAGAGGTATGTAGTTGCTGGTAAAGACTCAGACAGAGGTGTGTAACCTACTGTAGCTGCTGGTAAAGACTCAGGCAGAGGTGTGTAACAACTGTAGCTGCTGGTAAAGACTCAGGCAGAGGTGTGTAACCTAATGTAGCTGCTGGTAAAGACTCAGACAGAGGTGTGTAACCTACTGTAGCCGCTGGTAAAGACTCAGACAGAGGTGTGTAGTTGCTGGTAAAGACTCAGACAGAGGTGTGTAACCTACTGTAGCTGCTGGTAAAGACACAGACAGAGGTGTGTAGTTGCTGGTAAAGACTCAGACAGAGGTGTGTAGTTGATGGTAAAGACTCAGACAGAGGTGTGTAACCTACTGTAGCTGCTGGTAAAGACTCAGACAGAGGTGTGTAACCTAATGTATCTGCTGGTAAAGACTAAGACAGAGGTGTGTAGCTGATGGTAAAGACTCAGACAGAGGTGTGTAACCTACTGTAGCTGCTGGTAAAGACTCAGACAGAGGTGTGTAGAATAATGTAGCTGCTGGTAAAGACTTGGACAGATGTGTGTAACCTACTGTAGCTGCTGGTAAAGACTAAGACAGAGGTGTGTAGCTGCTGGTATAGACTCAGACAGAGGTGTGTAGCCTACTGTAGCTGCTGGTAAAGACTAATACAGAGGTCTTTAACCTATTGTAGCTGCTGGTAAAGACGCAGACAGAGGTGTGTAACCTACTGTAGCTGCTGGTAAAGACTCAGACAGAGGTGTGTAACCTACTGTAGCTGCTGTTAAAGACTCAGCCTGAGGTGTGTAGCTGATATTAAAGACTCAGACAGAGGTGTGTAACCTACTGTAGCTGCTGGTAAAGACTAAGACAGAGGTGTGTAACCTACTGTAGCTGCTGGTAAAGACTCAGACAGAGGTGTGTAGCTGCTGGTAAAGACTCAGACAGAGGTGTGTAACCTACTGTAGCTGCTGTTAAAGACTCAGCCAGAGGTGTGTAGTTGATGGTAAAGACTCAGACAGAGGTGTGTAACCTACTGTAGCTGCTGGTAAAGACTCAGACAGAGGTGTGTAGTTGCTGGTAAAGACTCAGACAGAGGTGTGTAACCCACTGTAGCTGCTGGTAAAGACTAAGACAGAGGTGTGTAACCTACTGTAGGTGCTGGTAAAGACGCAGACAGAGGTGTGTAACCTACTGTAGCTGCTGGTAAAGACTCAGCCAGAGGTGTGTAGCTGATGGTAAAGACTCAGACAGAGGTGTGTAACCTACTGTAGCTGCTGGTAAAGACTCAGACAGAGGTGTGTAGTTGCTGGTAAAGACTCAGACAGAGGTGTGTAACCTACTGTAGCTGCTGGTAAAGACGCAGACAGAGGTGTGTAGCTGCTGGTAAAGACACAGACAGAGGTGTGTAGCTGCTGGTAAAGACTCAGACAGAGGTGTGTAGCTGCTGGTAAAGACTCAGAAAGAGGTGTGTAACCTACTGTAGCTGCTGGTAAAGACTCAGACAGAGGTGTGTAACCTACTGTAGCTATTGGTAAAGACTCAGACAGAGGTGTGTAGTTGCTGGTAAAGACTCAGACAGATGTGTGTAACCTAATGTAGATGCTGGTAAAGACTCAGACAGAGGTGTGTAACCTACTGTAGCTGCTGGTAAAGACGCAGACATAAATGTGTGTAGCTGCTGGTAAAGACTCAGACAGAGGTGTGTAACCTACTGTAGCTGCTGTTAAAGACTCAGCCAGAGGTGTGTAGCTCATGGTAAAGACTCAGACAGAGGTGTGTAACCTACTGTAGCTGCTGGTAAAGACTAAGACAGAGGTGTGTAACCTATTGTAGCTGCTGGTAAAGACTCAGACAGAGGTGTGTAGCTGCTGGTATAGACTCAGGCAGAGGTGTGTAACCTACTGTAGCTGCTGGTAAAGACTAAGACAGAGGTCTTTAACCTATTGTAGCTGCTGGTAAAGACGCAGACAGAGGTGTGTAACCTACTGTAGCTGCTGGTAAAGACTAAGACAGAGGTGTGTAGCTGCTGGTAAAGACTCAGAAAGAGGTGTGTAATCTAATGTAGCTGCTGGTAAAGACTCAGACAGAGGTGTTTAACTTACTCTAGCTGCTGGTAAAGACTCAGACAGAGGTGTGTAACCTACTTTAGCTGCTGGTAAAGACTCAGTCAGAGGTGTTTAGTTGCTGGGAAAGACTCAGACAGAGGTGTGTAGTTGCTGGTAAAGACTCAGACAGAGGTGTGCAACCTACTGTAGCTGCTGTTAAAGACTCAGACAGAGGTGTGTAACCTACTGTAGCTGCTGGTAAAGACTCAGACAGAGGTGTGTAACCTACTTTAGCTGCTGGTAAAGACTCAGTCAGAGGTGTTTAGTTGCTGGGAAAGACTCAGACAGAGGTGTGTAGGCTACTGCAGCTGCTGGTAAAGACTCAGACAGATGTGTGTAACCTACTGTAGCTGCTGTTAAAGACTCAGACAGAGGTGTGTAACCTACTGTAGCCGCTGGTAAAGACTCAGACAGAGGTGTGTAGTTGCTGGTAAAGACTCAGACAGAGGTGTGTAACCTACTGTAGCTGCTGGTAAAGACACAGACAGAGGTGTGTAGTTGCTGGTAAAGACTCAGACAGAGGTGTGTAGTTGATGGTAAAGACTCAGACAGAGGTGTGTAACCTACTGTAGCTGCTGGTAAAGACTCAGACAGAGGTGTGTAACCTAATGTATCTGCTGGTAAAGACTAAGACAGAGGTGTGTAGCTGCTGGTAAAGACTCAGACAGAGGTGTGTAACCTACTGTAGCTGCTGGTAAAGACTCAGACAGAGGTGTGTAGAATAATGTAGCTGCTGGTAAAGACTTGGACAGATGTGTGTAACCTACTGTAGCTGCTGGTAAAGACTAAGACAGAGGTGTGTAGCTGCTGGTAAAGACTCAGACAGAGGTGTGTAGCTGCTGGTATAGACTCAGACAGAGGTGTGTAACCTACTGTAGCTGCTGGTAAAGACTATTACAGAGGTCTTTAACCTATTGTAGCTGCTGGTAAAGACGCAGACAGAGGTGTGTAACCTACTGTAGCTGCTGGTAAAGACTCAGACAGAGGTGTGTAACCTAATGTAGCTGCTGGTAAAGACTAAGACAGAGGTGTGTAGTTGCTGGTAAAGACTCAGACAGAGGTGTGCAACCTACTGTAGCTGCTGTTAAAGACTCAGACAGAGGTGTGTAACCTACTGTAGCTGCTGGTAAAGACTCAGTCATAGGTGTTTAGTTGCTGGTAAAGACTCAGACAGAGGTATGTAGTTGATGGTAAAGACTCAGACAGAGGTGTGTAGGCTACTGCAGCTGCTGGTAAAGACTCAGACAGATGTGTGTAACCTACTGTAGCTGCTGTTAAAGACTCAGACAGAGGTGTGTAACCTACTGTAGCTGCTGGTAAAGACTCAGACAGAGGTGTGTAACCTACTTTAGCTGCTGGTAAAGACTCAGTCAGAGGTGTTTAGTTGCTGGGAAAGACTCAGACAGAGGTGTGTAGTTGCTGGTAAAGACTCAGACAGAGGTGTGCAACCTACTGTAGCTGCTGTTAAAGACTCAGACAGAGGTGTGTAACCTACTGTAGCTGCTGGTAAAGACTCAGTCATAGGTGTTTAGTTGCTGGTAAAGACTCAGACAGAGGTATGTAGTTGCTGGTAAAGACTCAGACTGAGGTGTGTAACCTACTGTAGCTGCAGGTAAAGACTCAGGCAGAGGTGTGTAACAACTGTAGCTGCTGGTAAAGACTCAGGCAGAGGTGTGTAACCTAATGTAGCTGCTGGTAAAGACTCAGACAGAGGTGTGTAACCTACTGTAGCCGCTGGTAAAGACTCAGACAGAGGTGTGTAGTTGCTGGTAAAGACTCAGACAGAGGTGTGTAACCTACTGTAGCTGCTGGTAAAGACACAGACAGAGGTGTGTAGTTGCTGGTAAAGACTCAGACAGAGGTGTGTAGTTGATGGTAAAGACTCAGACAGAGGTGTGTAACCTACTGTAGCTGCTGGTAAAGACTCAGACAGAGGTGTGTAACCTAATGTATCTGCTGGTAAAGACTAAGACAGAGGTGTGTAGCTGCTGGTAAAGACTCAGACAGAGGTGTGTAACCTACTGTAGCTGCTGGTAAAGACTCAGACAGAGGTGTGTAGAATAATGTAGCTGCTGGTAAAGACTTGGACAGATGTGTGTAACCTACTGTAGCTGCTGGTAAAGACTAAGACAGAGGTGTGTAGCTGCTGGTAAAGACTCAGACAGAGGTGTGTAGCTGCTGGTATAGACTCAGACAGAGGTGTGTAACCTACTGTAGCTGCTGGTAAAGACTAATACAGAGGTCTTTAACCTATTGTAGCTGCTGGTAAAGACGCAGACAGAGGTGTGTAACCTACTGTAGCTGCTGGTAAAGACTCAGACAGAGGTGTGTAACCTAATGTAGCTGCTGGTAAAGACTAAGACAGAGGTGTGTAGTTGCTGGTAAAGACTCAGACAGAGGTGTGCAACCTACTGTAGCTGCTGTTAAAGACTCAGACAGAGGTGTGTAACCTACTGTAGCTGCTGGTAAAGACTCAGTCATAGGTGTTTAGTTGCTGGTAAAGACTCAGACAGAGGTATGTAGTTGCTGGTAAAGACTCAGACATAGGTGTGTAACCTACTGTAGCTGCTGGTAAAGACTCAGGCAGAGGTGTGTAACAACTGTAGCTGCTGGTAAAGACTCAGACAGAGGTGTGTAACCTACTGTAGCCGCTGGTAAAGACTCAGACAGAGGGGTGTAGTTGCTGGTAAAGACTCAGACAGAGGTGTGTAACCTACTGTAGCTGCTGGTAAAGACACAGACAGAGGTGTGTAGTTGCTGGTAAAGACTCAGACAGAGGTGTGTAGTTGATGGTAAAGACTCAGACAGAGGTGTGTAACCTACTGTAGCTGCTGGTAAAGACTCAGACAGAGGTGTGTAACCTAATGTATCTGCTGGTAAAGACTAAGACAGAGGTGTGTAGCTGCTGGTAAAGACTCAGACAGAGGTGTGTAACCTACTGTTGCTGCTGGTAAAGACTCAGACAGAGGTGTGTAACCTACTGTTGCTGCTGGTAAAGACTTGGACAGATGTGTGTAACCTACTGTAGCTGCTGGTAAAGACTAAGACAGAGGTGTGTAGCTGCTGGTAAAGACTCAGACAGAGGTGTGTAGCTGCTGGTATAGACTCAGACAGAGGTGTGTAACCTACTATAGCTGCTGGTAAAGACTAATACAGAGGTCTTTAACCTATTGTAGCTGCTGGTAAAGACGCAGACAGAGGTGTGTAACCTACTGTAGCTGCTGGTAAAGACTCAGACAGAGGTGTGTAACCTAATGTAGCTGCTGGTAAAGACTAAGACAGAGGTGTGTAGCTGCTGGTAAAGACTCAGAAAGAGGTGTGTAATCTAATGTAGCTGCTGTTAAAGACTCAGACAGAGGTGTGTAGTTGATGGTAAAGACTCAGACAGAGGTGTGTAGGCTACTGCAGCTGCTGGTAAAGACTCAGACAGATGTGTGTAACCTACTGTAGCTGCTGGTAAAGACTCAGACAGAGGTGTGTAACCTACTGTAGCTGCTGGTAAAGACTCAGTCAGAGGTGTTTAGTTGCTGGGAAAGACTCAGACAGAGGTGTGTAGTTGCTGGTAAAGACTCAGACAGAGGTGTGCAACCTACTGTAGCTGCTGTTAAAGACTCAGACAGAGGTGTGTAACCTACTGTAGCTGCTGGTAAAGACTCAGTCATAGGTGTTTAGTTGCTGGTAAAGACTCAGACAGAGGTATGTAGTTGCTGGTAAAGACTCAGACAGAGGTGTGTAACCTACTGTAGCTGCTGGTAAAGACTCAGGCAGAGGTGTGTAACAACTGTAGCTGCTGGTAAAGACTCAGGCAGAGGTGTTTAACCTAATGTAGCTGCTGGTAAAGACTCAGACAGAGGTGTGTAACCTACTGTAGCTGCTGGTAAAGACTCAGACAGAGGTGTGTAGTTGCTGGTAAAGACTCAGACAGAGGTGTGTAACCTACTGTAGCCGCTGGTAAAGACTCAGACAGAGGTGTGTAGTTGCTGGTAAAGACTCAGACAGAGGTGTGTAACCTACTGTAGCTGCTGGTAAAGACACAGACAGAGGTGTGTAGTTGCTGGTAAAGACTCAGACAGAGGTGTGTAGTTGATGGTAAAGACTCAGACAGAGGTGTGTAACCTACTGTAGCTGCTGGTAAAGACTCAGACAGAGGTGTGTAACCTAATGTATCTGCTGGTAAAGACTAAGACAGAGGTGTGTAGCTGCTGGTAAAGACTCAGACAGAGGTGTGTAACCTACTGTAGCTGCTGGTAAAGACTCAGACAGAGGTGTGTAGAATAATGTAGCTGCTGGTAAAGACTTGGACAGATGTGTGTAACCTACTGTAGCTGCTGGTAAAGACTAAGACAGAGGTGTGTAGCTGCTGGTAAAGACTCAGACAGAGGTGTGAAAACTACTGTAGCTGTTGGTAAAGACTCAGACAGAGGTGTGTAGTTGCTGGTAAAGACTCAGACAGAGGTGTGTAGAATACTGTAGCTGCTGGTAAAGACTTGGACAGATGTGTGTAACCTACTGTAGCTGCTGGTAAAGACTAAGACAGAGGTGTGTAGCTGCTGGTAAAGACTTAGACAGAGGTGTGAAACCTACTGTAGCTGCTGGTAAAGACTCAGACAGAGGTGTGTAGTTGCTGGTAAAGACTCAGACAGAGGTGTGTAACCTACTGTAGCTGCTGGTAAAGACTCAGACAGAGATTTGTAACCTACTGTAGCTGCTGGTAAAGACTCAGACAGAGGTGTGTAGACTACTGCAGCTGCTAGTAAAGACTTAGACAGAGGTGTGTAACCTACTGTAGCTGCTGGTAAAGACTCAGACAGAGGTGTGTAACCTACTGTAGCTGCTGGTAAAGACTCAAACAGAGGTGTGTAAGCTACTGTAGCTGCTGGTAAAGACTCAGACAGAGGTGTGTAGTTGCTGGTAAAGACTCAGACAGAGGTGTGTAGACTACTGCAGCTGCTGGTAAAGACACAGACAGAGGTGTGTAACCTACTGTAGCTGCTGGTAAAGACTCAGACAGAGGTGTGTAACCTACTGTAGCTGCTGGTAAAGACTCAGACAGAGGTGTGTAACCTACTGTACCTGCTGGTAAAGACTCAGACAGATGTGTGTAACCTACTGTAGCTGCTGGTAAAGACTCAGACAAAGGTGTTTAGTTGCTGGTAAAGACTCAGACAGAGGTGTGTAGTTGCTGGTAACACTCAGACAGAGGTGTGTAACCTACTGTAGCTGCTGGTAAAGACTCAAACAGAGGTGTGTAAGCTACTGTAGCTGCTGGTAAAGACTAAGACAGAGGTGTGTAACCTAATGTAGCTGCTGGTAAAGACTCAGACAGAGGTGTGTAACCTACTGTAGCTGCTGGTAAAGACTCAGACAGATGTGTGTAGTTGCTGGTATGAACTCAGACAGAGGTGTGTAACCTACTGTAGCTGCTGGTAAAGACTCAGACAGAGGTGTGTAACCTACTGTAGCTACTGGTAAAGACTCAGACAGATGTGTGTAGTTGCTGGTAAAGACTCAGACAGAGGTGTGTAACCTACTGTAGCTGCTGGTAAAGACTCAGACAGAGGTGTGTAACCTACTGTAGCTGCTGGTAAAGACTCAGACAGAGGTGTGTAACCTACTCTAGCTGCTGTTAAAGACTCAGACAGAGGTGTGTAGCTGCTGGTAAAGACTCAGACAGAGGTTTGTAACCTAATGTAGCTGCAGGTAAAGACTAAGACAGATGTGTGTAGCTCCTGGTAAAGACTCAGACAGGGGTGTGTAGACTACTGCAGCTGCTGGTAAAGATTCAGACAGAGGTGTGTAACCTATTGTAGCTGCTGGTAAAGACTCAGACAGAGGTGTGTAACCTACTCTAGCTGCTGGTAAGACTAAGACAGAGGTGTGTAGCTGCTGGTAAACACTCAGACAGAGGTGTGAAACCTACTGTAGCTGCTGGTAAAGACCCAGACAGAGGTGTGTAACCTACTGTAGCTGCTGGTAAAGACTCAGACAGAGGTGTGTAACCTACTGTAGCTGCTGGTAAAGACTCAAACAGAGGTGTGTAAGCTACTGTAGCTGCTGGTAAAGACTCAGACAGAGGTGTGTAGTTGCTGGTAAAGACTCAGACAGAGGTGTGTAGACTACTGCAGCTGCTGGTAAAGACACAGACAGAGGTGTGTAACCTACTGTAGCTGCTGGTAAAGACTCAGACAGAGGTATGTAGCTGCTGGTAAAGACTCAGACAGAGGTGTGTAACCTACTGTAGCTGCTGGTAAAGACTCAGACAGAGGTGTGTAACCTACTGTACCTGCTGGTAAAGACTCAGACAGATGTGTGTAACCTACTGTAGCTGCTGGTAAAGACTCAGACAAAGGTGTTTAGTTGCTGGTAAAGACTCAGACAGGGGTGTGTAGTTGCTGGTAACACTCAGACAGAGGTGTGTAACCTACTGTAGCTGCTGGTAAAGACTCAAACAGAGGTGTGTAAGCTACTGTAGCAGCTGGTAAAGACTAAGACAGAGGTGTGTAACCTAATGTAGCTGCTGGTAAAGACTCAGACAGAGGTGTGTAACCTATGTAGCTGCTGGTAAAGACTCAGACAGATGTGTGTAGTTGCTGGTAAAGACTCAGACAGAGGTGTGTAACCTACTGTAGCTGCTGGTAAAGACTCAGACAGAGGTGTGTAACCTACTGTAGCTACTGATAAAGACTCAGACAGATGTGTGTAGTTGCTGGTAAAGACTCAGACAGAGGTGTGTAACCTACTGTGGCTGCTGGTAAAGACTCAGACAGAGGTGTGTAACCTACTGTAGCTGCTGGTAAAGACTCAGACAGAGGTGTGTAACCTACTCTAGCTGCTGTTAAAGACTCAGACAGAGGTGTGTAGCTGCTGGTAAAGACTCAGACAGAGGTTTGTAACCTAATGTAGCTGCAGGTAAAGACTAAGACAGATGTGTGTAGCTCCTGGTAAAGACTCAGACAGGGGTGTGTAGACTACTGCAGCTGCTGGTAAAGATTCAGACAGAGGTGTGTAACCTATTGTAGCTGCTGGTAAAGACTCAGACAGAGGTGTGTAACCTACTCTAGCTGCTGGTAAGACTAAGACAGAGGTGTGTAGCTGCTGGTAAACACTCAGACAGAGGTGTGAAACCTACTGTAGCTGCTGGTAAAGACCCAGACAGAGGTGTGTAACCTACTGTAGCTGCTGGTAAAGACTCAGACAGAGGTGTGTAGTGTACTGTAGCTGCTGGTAAAGACTCAAACAGAGGTGTGTAACCTACTGTAGCTGCTGGTAAAGACTCAGACAGAGGTGTGTAAACTACTGTAGCTGCTAGTAAAGACTCAGTCAGAGGTTTGTAGTTCCTGGTAAAGACTCAGACAGAGGTGTGTAGTTGCTGGTAAAGACTCAGACAGAGGTGTGTAACCTAATGTAGATGCTGGTAAAGACTCAGACAGAGGTGTGTAACCTACTGTAGCTGCTGGTAAAGACGCAGACAGAAATGTGTGTAGCTGCTGGTAAAGACTCAGACAGAGGTGTGTAACCTACTGTAGCTGCTGGTAAAGACTCAGACAGAGGTGTGTAACCTACTGTACCTGCTGGTAAAGACTCAGACAGATGTGTGTAACCTACTGTAGCTGCTGGTAAAGACTCAGACAAAGGTGTTTAGTTGCTGGTAAAGACTCAGACAGAGGTGTGTAGTTGCTGGTAACACTCAGACAGAGGTGTGTAACCTACTGTAGCTGCTGGTAAAGACTCAAACAGAGGTGTGTAAGCTACTGTAGCTGCTGGTAAAGACTAAGACAGAGGTGTGTAACCTAATGTAGCTGCTGGTAAAGACTCAGACAGAGGTGTGTAACCTACTGTAGCTGCTGGTAAAGACTCAGACAGATGTGTGTAGTTGCTGGTATGAACTCAGACAGAGGTGTGTAACCTACTGTAGCTGCTGGTAAAGACTCAGACAGAGGTGTGTAACCTACTGTAGCTACTGGTAAAGACTCAGACAGATGTGTGTAGTTGCTGGTAAAGACTCAGACAGAGGTGTGTAACCTACTGTGGCTGCTGGTAAAGACTCAGACAGAGGTGTGTAACCTACTGTAGCTGCTGGTAAAGACTCAGACAGAGGTGTGTAACCTACTCTAGCTGCTGTTAAAGACTCAGACAGAGGTGTGTAGCTGCTGGTAAAGACTCAGACAGAGGTTTGTAACCTAATGTAGCTGCAGGTAAAGACTAAGACAGATGTGTGTAGCTCCTGGTAAAGACTCAGACAGGGGTGTGTAGACTACTGCAGCTGCTGGTAAAGATTCAGACAGAGGTGTGTAACCTATTGTAGCTGCTGGTAAAGACTCAGACAGAGGTGTGTAACCTACTCTAGCTGCTGGTAAGACTAAGACAGAGGTGTGTAGCTGCTGGTAAACACTCAGACAGAGGTGTGAAACCTACTGTAGCTGCTGGTAAAGACCCAGACAGAGGTGTGTAACCTACTGTAGCTGCTGGTAAAGACTCAGACAGAGGTGTGTAGTGTACTGTAGCTGCTGGTAAAGACTCAAACAGAGGTGTGTAACCTACTGTAGCTGCTGGTAAAGACTCAGACAGAGGTGTGTAAACTACTGTAGCTGCTAGTAAAGACTCAGTCAGAGGTTTGTAGTTCCTGGTAAAGACTCAGACAGAGGTTTGTAGTTGCTGGTAAAGACTCAGACAGAGGTGTGTAACCTAATGTAGATGCTGGTAAAGACTCAGACAGAGGTGTGTAACCTACTGTAGCTGCTGGTAAAGACGCAGACAGAAATGTGTGTAGCTGCTGGTAAAGACTCAGACAGAGGTGTGTAACCTACTGTAGCTGCTGTTAAAGACTCAGCCAGAGGTGTTTAGCTCATGGTAACGACTCAGACAGAGGTGTGTAACCTACTGTAGCTGCTGGTAAAGACTAAGACAGAGGTGTTTAACCTACTGTAGCTGCTGTTAAAGACTCAGACAGAGGTGTGTAGCTGCTGGTATAGACTCAGACAGAGGTGTGTAACCTACTGTAGCTGCTGGTAAAGACTAAGACAGAGGTCTTTAACCTATTGTAGCTGCTGGTAAAGACGCAGACAGAGGTGTGTAACCTACTGTAGCTGCTGGTAAAGACTCAGACAGAGGTGTGTAACCTAATGTAGCTGCTGGTAAAGACTAAGACAGAGGTGTGTAGCTGCTGGTAAAGACTCAGAAAGAGGTGTGTAATCTAATGTAGCTGCTGGTAAAGACTCAGACAGAGGTGTTTAACTTACTCTAGCTGCTGGTAAAGACTCAGACAGAGGTGTGTAGTTGATGGTAAAGACTCAGACAGAGGTGTGTAGGCTACTGCAGCTGCTGGTAAAGACTCAGACAGATGTGTGTAACCTACTGTAGCTGCTGTTAAAGACTCAGACAGAGGTGTGTAACCTACTGTAGCTGCTGGTAAAGACTCAGACAGAGGTGTGTAACCTACTGTAGCTGCTGGTAAAGACTCAGTCAGATGTGTTTAGTTGCTGGGAAAGACTCAGACAGAGGTGTGTAGTTGCTGGTAAAGACTCAGACAGAGGTGTGCAACCTACTGTAGCTGCTGTTAAAGATTCAGACAGAGGTGTGTAACCTATTGTAGCTGCTGTTAAAGACTCAGACAGAGGTGTGTAACCTACTCTAGCTGCTGGTAAGACTAAGACAGAGGTGTGTAGCTGCTGGTAAACACTCAGACAGATGTGTGTAGCTCCTGGTAAAGACTCAGACAGGGGTGTGTAGACTACTGCAGCTGCTGGTAAAGATTCAGACAGAGGTGTGTAACCTATTGTAGCTGCTGGTAAACACTCAGACAGAGGTGTGTAACCTACTCTAGCTGCTGGTAAGACTAAGACAGAGGTGTGTAGCTGCTGGTAAACACTCAGACAGAGGTGTGAAACCTACTGTAGCTGCTGGTAAAGACCCAGACAGAGGTGTGTAACCTACTGTAGCTGCTGGTAAAGACTCAGACAGAGGTGTGTAGTGTACTGTAGCTGCTGGTAAAGACTCAAACAGAGGTGTGTAACCTACTGTAGCTGCTGGTAAAGACTCAGACAGAGGTGTGTAAACTACTGTAGCTGCTAGTAAAGACTCAGTCAGAGGTTTGTAGTTCCTGGTAAAGACTCAGACAGAGGTTTGTAGTTGCTGGTAAAGACTCAGACAGAGGTGTGTAACCTAATGTAGATGCTGGTAAAGACTCAGACAGAGGTGTGTAACCTACTGTAGCTGCTGGTAAAGACGCAGACAGAAATGTGTGTAGCTGCTGGTAAAGACTCAGACAGAGGTGTGTAACCTACTGTAGCTGCTGTTAAAGACTCAGCCAGAGGTGTTTAGCTCATGGTAACGACTCAGACAGAGGTGTGTAACCTACTGTAGCTGCTGGTAAAGACTAAGACAGAGGTCTTTAACCTATTGTAGCTGCTGGTAAAGACGCAGACAGAGGTGTGTAACCTACTGTAGCTGCTGGTAAAGACTCAGACAGAGGTGTGTAACCTAATGTAGCTGCTGGTAAAGACTAAGACAGAGGTGTGTAGCTGCTGGTAAAGACTCAGAAAGAGGTGTGTAATCTAATGTAGCTGCTGGTAAAGACTCAGACAGAGGTGTTTAACTTACTCTAGCTGCTGGTAAAGACTCAGACAGAGGTGTGTAGTTGATGGTAAAGACTCAGACAGAGGTGTGTAGGCTACTGCAGCTGCTGGTAAAGACTCAGACAGATGTGTGTAACCTACTGTAGCTGCTGTTAAAGACTCAGACAGAGGTGTGTAACCTACTGTAGCTGCTGGTAAAGACTCAGACAGAGGTGTGTAACCTACTGTAGCTGCTGGTAAAGACTCAGTCAGATGTGTTTAGTTGCTGGGAAAGACTCAGACAGAGGTGTGTAGTTGCTGGTAAAGACTCAGACAGAGGTGTGCAACCTACTGTAGCTGCTGTTAAAGACTCAGACAGAGGTGTGTAACCTACTGTAGCTGCTGGTAAAGACTCAGTCATAGGTGTTTAGTTGCTGGTAAAGACTCAGACAGAGGTATGTAGTTGCTGGTAAAGACTCAGACAGAGGTGTGTAACCTACTGTAGCTGCTGGTAAAGACTCAGGCAGAGGTGTGTAACAACTGTAGCTGCTGGTAAAGACTCAGGCAGAGGTGTGTAACCTAATGTAGCTGCTGGTAAAGACTCAGACAGAGGTGTGTAACCTACTGTAGCTGCTGGTAAAGACTCAGACAGAGGTGTGTAGTTGCTGGTAAAGACTCAGACAGAGGTGTGTAACCTACTGTAGCTGCTGGTAAAGACACAGACAGACGTGTGTAGTTGCTGGTAAAGACTCAGACAGAGGTGTGTAGTTGATGGTAAAGACTCAGACAGAGGTGTGTAACCTACTGTAGCTGCTGGTAAAGACTCAGACAGAGGTGTGTAACCTACTGTAGCTGCTGGTAAAGACTCAGTCAGAGGTGTTTAGTTGCTGGGAAAGACTCAGACAGAGGTGTGTAGTTGCTGGTAAAGACTCAGACAGAGGTGTGCAACCTACTGTAGCTGCTGTTAAAGACTCAGACAGAGGTGTGTAACCTACTGTAGCTGCTGGTAAAGACTCAGTCATAGGTGTTTAGTTGCTGGTAAAGACTCAGACAGAGGTATGTAGTTGCTGGTAAAGACTCAGACAGAGGTGTGTAACCTACTGTAGCTGCTGGTAAAGACTCAGGCAGAGGTGTTTAACCTAATGTAGCTGCTGGTAAAGACTCAGACAGAGGTGTGTAACCTACTGTAGCTGCTGGTAAAGACTCAGACAGAGGTGTGTAACCTACTGTAGCTGCTGGTAAAGACTCAGACAGAGGTGTGTAACCTACTCTAGCTGCTGTTAAAGACTCAGACAGAGGTGTGTAGCTGCTGGTAAAGACTCAGACAGAGGTTTGTAACCTAATGTAGCTGCAGGTAAAGACTAAGACAGATGTGTGTAGCTCCTGGTAAAGACTCAGACAGGGGTGTGTAACCTACTGTACCTGCTGGTAAAGACTCAGACAGATGTGTGTAACCTACTGTAGCTGCTGGTAAAGACTCAGACAGAGGTGTGTAACCTACTCTAGCTGCTGTTAAAGACTCAGACAGAGGTGTGTAGCTGCTGGTAAAGACTCAGACAGAGGTTTGTAACCTACTGTAGCTGCTGGTAAAGACTCAGACAGAGGTGTGTAACCTACTGTACCTGCTGGTAAAGACTCAGACAGATGTGTGTAACCTACTGTAGCTGCTGGTAAAGACTCAGACAAAGGTGTTTAGTTGCTGGTAAAGACTCAGACAGGGGTGTGTAGTTGCTGGTAACACTCAGACAGAGGTGTGTAACCTACGGTAGCTGCTGGTAAAGACTCAAACAGAGGTGTGTAAGCTACTGTAGCAGCTGGTAAAGACTAAGACAGAGGTGTGTAACCTAATGTAGCTGCTGGTAAAGACTCAGACAGAGGTGTGTAACCTATGTAGCTGCTGGTAAAGACTCAGACAGATGTGTGTAGTTGCTGGTAAAGACTCAGACAGAGGTGTGTAACCTACTGTAGCTGCTGGTAAAGACTCAGACAGAGGTGTGTAACCTACTGTAGCTACTGATAAAGACTCAGACAGATGTGTGTAGTTGCTGGTAAAGACTCAGACAGAGGTGTGTAACCTACTGTGGCTGCTGGTAAAGACTCAGACAGAGGTGTGTAACCTACTGTAGCTGCTGGTAAAGACTCAGACAGAGGTGTGTAACCTACTCTAGCTGCTGTTAAAGACTCAGACAGAGGTGTGTAGCTGCTGGTAAAGACTCAGACAGAGGTTTGTAACCTAATGTAGCTGCAGGTAAAGACTAAGACAGATGTGTGTAGCTCCTGGTAAAGACTCAGACAGGGGTGTGTAGACTACTGCAGCTGCTGGTAAAGATTCAGACAGAGGTGTGTAACCTATTGTAGCTGCTGGTAAAGACTCAGACAGAGGTGTGTAACCTACTCTAGCTGCTGGTAAGACTAAGACAGAGGTGTGTAGCTGCTGGTAAACACTCAGACAGAGGTGTGAAACCTACTGTAGCTGCTGGTAAAGACCCAGACAGAGGTGTGTAACCTACTGTAGCTGCTGGTAAAGACTCAGACAGAGGTGTGTAGTGTACTGTAGCTGCTGGTAAAGACTCAAACAGAGGTGTGTAACCTACTGTAGCTGCTGGTAAAGACTCAGACAGAGGTGTGTAAACTACTGTAGCTGCTAGTAAAGACTCAGTCAGAGGTTTGTAGTTCCTGGTAAAGACTCAGACAGAGGTGTGTAGTTGCTGGTAAAGACTCAGACAGAGGTGTGTAACCTAATGTAGATGCTGGTAAAGACTCAGACAGAGGTGTGTAACCTACTGTAGCTGCTGGTAAAGACGCAGACAGAAATGTGTGTAGCTGCTGGTAAAGACTCAGACAGAGGTGTGTAACCTACTGTAGCTGCTGTTAAAGACTCAGCCAGAGGTGTTTAGCTCATGGTAACGACTCAGACAGAGGTGTGTAACCTACTGTAGCTGCTGGTAAAGACTAAGACAGAGGTGTGTAACCTACTGTAGCTGCTGTTAAAGACTCAGACAGAGGTGTGTAGCTGCTGGTATAGACTCAGACAGAGGTGTGTAACCTACTGTAGCTGCTGGTAAAGACTAAGACAGAGGTCTTTAACCTATTGTAGCTGCTGGTAAAGACGCAGACAGAGGTGTGTAACCTACTGTAGCTGCTGGTAAAGACTCAGACAGAGGTGTGTAACCTAATGTAGCTGCTGGTAAAGACTAAGACAGAGGTGTGTAGCTGCTGGTAAAGACTCAGAAAGAGGTGTGTAATCTAATGTAGCTGCTGGTAAAGACTCAGACAGAGGTGTTTAACTTACTCTAGCTGCTGGTAAAGACTCAGACAGAGGTGTGTAGTTGATGGTAAAGACTCAGACAGAGGTGTGTAGGCTACTGCAGCTGCTGGTAAAGACTCAGACAGATGTGTGTAACCTACTGTAGCTGCTGTTAAAGACTCAGACAGAGGTGTGTAACCTACTGTAGCTGCTGGTAAAGACTCAGACAGAGGTGTGTAACCTACTGTAGCTGCTGGTAAAGACTCAGTCAGATGTGTTTAGTTGCTGGGAAAGACTCAGACAGAGGTGTGTAGTTGCTGGTAAAGACTCAGACAGAGGTGTGCAACCTACTGTAGCTGCTGTTAAAGACTCAGACAGAGGTGTGTAACCTACTGTAGCTGCTGGTAAAGACTCAGTCATAGGTGTTTAGTTGCTGGTAAAGACTCAGACAGAGGTATGTAGTTGCTGGTAAAGACTCAGACAGAGGTGTGTAACCTACTGTAGCTGCTGGTAAAGACTCAGGCAGAGGTGTGTAACAACTGTAGCTGCTGGTAAAGACTCAGGCAGAGGTGTGTAACCTAATGTAGCTGCTGGTAAAGACTCAGACAGAGGTGTGTAACCTACTGTAGCTGCTGGTAAAGACTCAGACAGAGGTGTGTAGTTGCTGGTAAAGACTCAGACAGAGGTGTGTAACCTACTGTAGCTGCTGGTAAAGACACAGACAGACATGTGTAGTTGCTGGTAAAGACTCAGACAGAGGTGTGTAGTTGATGGTAAAGACTCAGACAGAGGTGTGTAACCTACTGTAGCTGCTGGTAAAGACTCAGACAGAGGTGTGTAACCTACTGTAGCTGCTGGTAAAGACTCAGACAGAGGTGTGTAACCTACTGTAGCTGCTGGTAAAGACTCAGTCAGAGGTGTTTAGTTGCTGGGAAAGACTCAGACAGAGGTGTGTAGTTGCTGGTAAAGACTCAGACAGAGGTGTGCAACCTACTGTAGCTGCTGTTAAAGACTCAGACAGAGGTGTGTAACCTACTGTAGCTGCTGGTAAAGACTCAGTCATAGGTGTTTAGTTGCTGGTAAAGACTCAGACAGAGGTATGTAGTTGCTGGTAAAGACTCAGACAGAGGTGTGTAACCTACTGTAGCTGCTGGTAAAGACTCAGGCAGAGGTATGTAACAACTGTAGCTGCTGGTAAAGACTCAGGCAGAGGTGTTTAACCTAATGTAGCTGCTGGTAAAGACTCAGACAGAGGTGTGTAACCTACTGTAGCTGCTGGTAAAGACTCAGACAGAGGTGTGTAGTTGCTGGTAAAGACTCAGACAGAGGTGTGTAACCTACTGTAGCTGCTGGTAAAGACAAAGACAGAGGTGTGTAGTTGCTGGTAAAGACTCAGACAGAGGTGTGTAGTTGATGGTAAAGACTCAGACAGAGGTGTGTAACCTACTGTAGCTGCTGGTAAAGACTCAGACAGAGGTGTGTAACCTAATGTATCTGCTGGTAAAGACTAAGACAGAGGTGTGTAGCTGCTGGTAAAGACTCAGACAGAGGTGTGTAACCTACTGTAGCTGCTGGTAAAGACTCAGACAGAGGTGTGTAGAATAATGTAGCTGCTGGTAAAGACTTGGACAGATGTGTGTAACCTACTGTAGCTGCTGGTAAAGACTAAGACAGAGGTGTGTAGCTGCTGGTAAAGACTCAGACAGAGGTGTGAAAACTACTGTAGCTGTTGGTAAAGACTCAGACAGAGGTGTGTAGTTGCTGGTAAAGACTCAGACAGAGGTGTGTAGAATACTGTAGCTGCTGGTAAAGACTTGGACAGATGTGTGTAACCTACTGTAGCTGCTGGTAAAGACTAAGACAGAGGTGTGTAGCTGATGGTAAAGACTTAGACAGAGGTGTGAAACCTACTGTAGCTGCTGGTAAAGACTCAGACAGAGGTGTGTAGTTGCTGGTAAAGACTCAGACAGAGGTGTGTAACCTACTGTAGCTGCTGGTAAAGACTCAGACAGAGATTTGTAACCTACTGTAGCTGCTGGTAAAGACTCAGACAGAGGTGTGTAGACTACTGCAGCTGCTAGTAAAGACTTAGACAGAGGTGTGTAACCTACTGTAGCTGCTGGTAAAGACTCAGACAGAGGTGTGTAACCTACTGTAGCTGCTGGTAAAGACTCAAACAGAGGTGTGTAAGCTACTGTAGCTGCTGGTAAAGACTCAGACAGAGGTGTGTAGTTGCTGGTAAAGACTCAGACAGAGGTGTGTAGACTACTGCAGCTGCTGGTAAAGACACAGACAGAGGTGTGTAACCTACTGTAGCTGCTGGTAAAGACTCAGACAGAGGTATGTAGCTGCTGGTAAAGACTCAGACAGAGGTGTGTAACCTACTGTAACTGCTGGTAAAGACTCAGACAGAGGTGTGTAACCTACTCTACCTGCTGGTAAAGACTCAGACAGATGTGTGTAACCTACTGTAGCTGCTGGTAAAGACTCAGACAAAGGTGTTTAGTTGCTGGTAAAGACTCAGACAGAGGTGTGTAGTTGCTGGTAACACTCAGACAGAGGTGTGTAACCTACTGTAGCTGCTGGTAAAGACTCAAACAGAGGTGTGTAAGCTACTGTAGCTGCTGGTAAAGACTAAGACAGAGGTGTGTAACCTAATGTAGCTGCTGGTAAAGACTCAGACAGAGGTGTGTAACCTACTGTAGCTGCTGGTAAAGACTCAGACAGATGTGTGTAGTTGCTGGTATGAACTCAGACAGAGGTGTGTAACCTACTGTAGCTGCTGGTAAAGACTCAGACAGAGGTGTGTAACCTACTGTAGCTACTGGTAAAGACTCAGACAGATGTGTGTAGTTGCTGGTAAAGACTCAGACAGAGGTGTGTAACCTACTGTAGCTGCTGGTAAAGACTCAGACAGAGGTGTGTAACCTACTGTAGCTGCTGGTAAAGACTCAGACAGAGGTGTGTAACCTACTCTAGCTGCTGTTAAAGACTCAGACAGAGGTGTGTAGCTGCTGGTAAAGACTCAGACAGAGGTTTGTAACCTAATGTAGTTGCAGGTAAAGACTAAGACAGATGTGTGTAGCTCCTGGTAAAGACTCAGACAGGGGTGTGTAGACTACTGCAGCTGCTGGTAAAGATTCAGACAGAGGTGTGTAACCTATTGTAGCTGCTGGTAAAGACTCAGACAGAGGTGTGTAACCTACTCTAGCTGCTTATAAGACTAAGACAGAGGTGTGTAGCTGCTGGTAAACACTCAGACAGAGGTGTGAAACCTACTGTAGCTGCTGGTAAAGACCCAGACAGAGGTGTGTAACCTACTGTAGCTGCTGGTAAAGACTCAGACAGAGGTGTGTAACCTACTGTAGCTGCTGGTAAAGACTCAAACAGAGGTGTGTAAGCTACTGTAGCTGCTGGTAAAGACTCAGACAGAGGTGTGTAGTTGCTGGTAAAGACTCAGACAGAGGTGTGTAGACTACTGCAGCTGCTGGTAAAGACACAGACAGAGGTGTGTAACCTACTGTAGCTGCTGGTAAAGACTCAGACAGAGGTATGTAGCTGCTGGTAAAGACTCAGACAGAGGTGTGTAACCTACTGTAGCTGCTGGTAAAGACTCAGACAGAGGTGTGTAACCTACTCTACCTGCTGGTAAAGACTCAGACAGATGTGTGTAACCTACTGTAGCTGCTGGTAAAGACTCAGACAAAGGTGTTTAGTTGCTGGTAAAGACTCAGACAGAGGTGTGTAGTTGCTGGTAACACTCAGACAGAGGTGTGTAACCTACTGTAGCTGCTGGTAAAGACTCAAACAGAGGTGTGTAAGCTACTGTAGCTGCTGGTAAAGACTAAGACAGAGGTGTGTAACCTAATGTAGCTGCTGGTAAAGACTCAGACAGAGGTGTGTAACCTACTGTAGCTGCTGGTAAAGACTCAGACAGATGTGTGTAGTTGCTGGTAAAGACTCAGACAGAGGTGTGTAACCTACTGTAGCTGCTGGTAAAGACTCAGACAGAGGTGTGTAACCTACTGTAGCTACTGGTAAAGACTCAGACAGATGTGTGTAGTTGCTGGTAAAGACTAAGACAGAGGTGTGTAACCTACTGTAGCTGCTGGTAAAGACTCAGACAGAGGTGTGTAACCTACTGTAGCTGCTGGTAAAGACTCAGACAGAGGTGTGTAACCTACTCTAGCTGCTGTTAAAGACTCAGACAGAGGTGTGTAGCTGCTGGTAAAGACTCAGACAGAGGTTTGTAACCTAATGTAGCTGCAGGTAAAGACTAAGACAGATGTGTGTAGCTCCTGGTAAAGACTCAGACAGGGGTGTGTAGACTACTGCAGCTGCTGGTAAAGATTCAGACAGAGGTGTGTAACCTATTGTAGCTGCTGGTAAAGACTCAGACAGAGGTGTGTAAACTACTGTAGCTGCTAGTAAAGACTCAGTCAGAGGTTTGTAGTTCCTGGTAAAGACTCAGACAGAGGTGTGTAGTTGCTGGTAAAGACTCAGACAGAGTTGTGTAACCTAATGTAGATGCTGGTAAAGACTCAGACAGAGGTGTGTAACCTACTGTAGCTGCTGTTAAAGACTCAGCCAGAGGTGTTTAGCTCATGGTAACGACTCAGACAGAGGTGTGTAACCTACTGTAGCTGCTGGTAAAGACTAAGACAGAGGTGTGTAACCTACTGTAGCTGCTGTTAAAGACTCAGACAGAGGTGTGTAGCTGCTGGTATAGACTCAGACAGAGGTGTGTAACCTACTGTAGCTGCTGGTAAAGACTAAGACAGAGGTCTTTAACCTATTGTAGCTGCTGGTAAAGACGCAGACAGAGGTGTGTAACCTACTGTAGCTGCTGGTAAAGACTCAGACAGAGGTGTGTAACCTAATGTAGCTGCTGGTAAAGACTAAGACAGAGGTGTGTAGCTGCTGGTAAAGACTCAGAAAGAGGTGTGTAATCTAATGTAGCTGCTGGTAAAGACTCAGACAGAGGTGTTTAACTTACTCTAGCTGCTGGTAAAGACTCAGACAGAGGTGTGTAGTTGATGGTAAAGACTCAGACAGAGGTGTGTAGGCTACTGCAGCTGCTGGTAAAGACTCAGACAGATGTGTGTAACCTACTGTAGCTGCTGTTAAAGACTCAGACAGAGGTGTGTAACCTACTGTAGCTGCTGGTAAAGACTCAGACAGAGGTGTGTAACCTACTGTAGCTGCTGGTAAAGACTCAGTCAGATGTGTTTAGTTGCTGGGAAAGACTCAGACAGAGGTGTGTAGTTGCTGGTAAAGACTCAGACAGAGGTGTGCAACCTACTGTAGCTGCTGTTAAAGACTCAGACAGAGGTGTGTAACCTACTGTAGCTGCTGGTAAAGACTCAGTCATAGGTGTTTAGTTGCTGGTAAAGACTCAGACAGAGGTATGTAGTTGCTGGTAAAGACTCAGACAGAGGTGTGTAACCTACTGTAGCTGCTGGTAAAGACTCAGGCAGAGGTGTGTAACAACTGTAGCTGCTGGTAAAGAATCAGGCAGAGGTGTGTAACCTAATGTAGCTGCTGGTAAAGACTCAGACAGAGGTGTGTAAGCTACTGTAGCTGCTGGTAAAGACTCAGACAGAGGTGTGTAGTTGCTGGTAAAGACTCAGACAGAGGTGTGTAACCTACTGTAGCTGCTGGTAAAGACTCAGACAGAGGTGTGTAGTTGCTGGTAAAGACTCAGACAGAGGTGTGTAACCTACTGTAGCTGCTGGTAAAGACACAGACAGAGGTGTGTAGTTGCTGGTAAAGACTCAGACAGAGGTGTGTAGTTGATGGTAAAGACTCAGACAGAGGTGTGTAACCTACTGTAGCTGCTGGTAAAGACTCAGACAGAGGTGTGTAACCTAATGTATCTGCTGGTAAAGACTAAGACAGAGGTGTGTAGCTGATGGTAAAGACTCAGACAGAGGTGTGTAACCTACTGTAGCTGCTGGTAAAGACTCAGACAGAGGTGTGTAGAATAATGTAGCTGCTGGTAAAGACTTGGACAGATGTGTGTAACCTACTGTAGCTGCTGGTAAAGACTAAGACAGAGGTGTGTAGCTGCTGGTATAGACTCAGACAGAGGTGTGTAACCTACTGTAGCTGCTGGTAAAGACTAATACAGAGGTCTTTAACCTATTGTAGCTGCTGGTAAAGACGCAGACAGAGGTGTGTAACCTACTGTAGCTGCTGGTAAAGACTCAGACAGAGGTGTGTAACCTACTGTAGCTGCTGTTAAAGACTCAGCCTGAGGTGTGTAGCTGATATTAAAGACTCAGACAGAGGTGTGTAACCTACTGTAGCTGCTGGTAAAGACTAAGACAGAGGTGTGTAACCTACTGTAGCTGCTGGTAAAGACTCAGACAGAGGTGTGTAGCTGCTGGTAAAGACTCAGACAGAGGTGTGTAACCTACTGTAGCTGCTGTTAAAGACTCAGCCAGAGGTGTGTAGTTGATGGTAAAGACTTAGACAGAGGTGTGTAACCTACTGTAGCTGCTGGTAAAGACTCAGACAGAGGTGTGTAGTTGCTGGTAAAGACTCAGACAGAGGTGTGTAACCTACTGTAGCTGCTGGTAAAGACTAAGACAGAGGTGTGTAACCTACTGTAGGTGCTGGTAAAGACGCAGACAGAGGTGTGTAACCTACTGTAGCTGCTGGTAAAGACTCAGCCAGAGGTGTGTAGCTGATGGTAAAGACTCAGACAGAGGTGTGTAACCTACTGTAGCTGCTGGTAAAGACTCAGACAGAGGTGTGTAGTTGCTGGTAAAGACTCAGACAGAGGTGTGTAACCTACTGTAGCTGCTGGTAAAGACGCAGACAGAGGTGTGTAGCTGCTGGTAAAGACACAGACAGAGGTGTGTAGCTGCTGGTAAAGACTCAGACAGAGGTGTGTAGCTGCTGGTAAAGACTCAGAAAGAGGTGTGTAACCTACTGTAGCTGCTGGTAAAGACTCAGACAGAGGTGTGTAACCTACTGTAGCTATTGGTAAAGACTCAGACAGAGGTGTGTAGTTGCTGGTAAAGTCTCAGACAGATGTGTGTAACCTAATGTAGATGCTGGTAAAGACTCAGACAGAGGTGTGTAACCTACTGTAGCTGCTGGTAAAGACGCAGACAGAAATGTGTGTAGCTGCTGGTAAAGACTCAGACAGAGGTGTGTAACCTACTGTAGCTGCTGTTAAAGACTCAGCCAGAGGTGTGTAGCTCATGGTAAAGACTCAGACAGAGGTGTGTAACCTACTGTAGCTGCTGGTAAAGACTAAGACAGAGGTGTGTAACCTATTGTAGCTGCTGGTAAAGACTCAGACAGAGGTGTGTAGCTGCTGGTATAGACTCAGACAGAGGTGTGTAACCTACTGTAGCTGCTGGTAAAGACTAAGACAGAGGTCTTTAACATTTTGTAGCTGCTGGTAAAGACGCAGACAGAGGTGTGTAACCTACTGTAGCTGCTGGTAAAGACTAAGACAGAGGTGTGTAGCTGCTGGTAAAGACTCAGAAAGAGGTGTGTAATCTAATGTAGCTGCTGGTAAAGACTCAGACAGAGGTGTTTAACTTACTCTAGCTGCTGGTAAAGACTCAGACAGAGGTGTGTAGTTGATGGTAAAGACTCAGACAGAGGTGTGTAGGCTACTGCAGCTGCTGGTAAAGACTCAGACAGATGTGTGTAACCTACTGTAGCTGCTGTTAAAGACTCAGACAGAGGTGTGTAACCTACTGTAGCTGCTGGTAAAGACTCAGACAGAGGTGTGTAACCTACTTTAGCTGCTGGTAAAGACTCAGTCAGAGGTGTTTAGTTGCTGGGAAAGACTCAGACAGAGGTGTGTAGTTGCTGGTAAAGACTCAGACAGAGGTGTGCAACCTACTGTAGCTGCTGTTAAAGACTCAGACAGAGGTGTGTAACCTACTGTAGCTGCTGGTAAAGACTCAGTCATAGGTGTTTAGTTGCTGGTAAAGACTCAGACAGAGGTATGTAGTTGCTGGTAAAGACTCAGACAGAGGTGTGTAACCTACTGTAGCTGCTGGTAAAGACTCAGGCAGAGGTGTGTAACAACTGTAGCTGCTGGTAAAGACTCAGGCAGAGGTGTGTAACCTAATGTAGCTGCTGGTAAAGACTCAGACAGAGGTGTGTAACCTACTGTAGCCGCTGGTAAAGACTCAGACAGAGGTGTGTAGTTGCTGGTAAAGACTCAGACAGAGGTGTGTAACCTACTGTAGCTGCTGGTAAAGACACAGACAGAGGTGTGTAGTTGCTGGTAAAGACTCAGACAGAGGTGTGTAGTTGATGGTAAAGACTCAGACAGAGGTGTGTAACCTACTGTAGCTGCTGGTAAAGACTCAGACAGAGGTGTGTAACCTAATGTATCTGCTGGTAAAGACTAAGACAGAGGTGTGTAGCTGCTGGTAAAGACTCAGACAGAGGTGTGTAACCTACTGTAGCTGCTGGTAAAGACTCAGACAGAGGTGTGTAGAATAATGTAGCTGCTGGTAAAGACTTGGACAGATGTGTGTAACCTACTGTAGCTGCTGGTAAAGACTAAGACAGAGGTGTGTAGCTGCTGGTAAAGACTCAGACAGAGGTGTGTAGCTGCTGGTATAGACTCAGACAGAGGTGTGTAACCTACTGTAGCTGCTGGTAAAGACTATTACAGAGGTCTTTAACCTATTGTAGCTGCTGGTAAAGACGCAGACAGAGGTGTGTAACCTACTGTATCTGCTGGTAAAGACTCAGACAGAGGTGTGTAACCTAATGTAGCTGCTGGTAAAGACTAAGACAGAGGTGTGTAGTTGCTGGTAAAGACTCAGACAGAGGTGTGTAACCTAATGTATCTGCTGGTAAAGACTAAGACAGAGGTGTGTAGCTGATGGTAAAGACTCAGACAGAGGTGTGTAACCTACTGTAGCTGCTGGTAAAGACTCAGACAGAGGTGTGTAGAATAATGTAGCTGCTGGTAAAGACTTGAACAGATGTGTGTAACTTACTGTAGCTGCTGGTAAAGACTAAGACAGAGGTGTGTAGCTGCTGGTATAGACTCAGACAGAGGTGTGTAACCTACTGTAGCTGCTGGTAAAGACTAATACAGAGGTCTTTAACCTATTGTAGCTGCTGGTAAAGACGCAGACAGAGGTGTGTAACCTACTGTAGCTGCTGGTAAAGACTCAGACAGAGGTGTGTAACCTACTGTAGCTGCTGGTAAAGACTCAGACAGAGGTGTGTAGTTGCTGGTAAAGACTAAGACAGAGGTGTGTAACCTACTGTAGGTGCTGGTAAAGACGCAGACAGAGGTGTGTAACCTACTGTAGCTGCTGGTAAAGACTCAGCCAGAGGTGTGTAGCTGATGGTAAAGACTCAGACAGAGGTGTGTAACCTACTGTAGCTGCTGGTAAAGACTCAGACAGAGGTGTGTAGTTGCTGGTAAAGACTCAGACAGAGGTGTGTAACCTACTGTAGCTGCTGGTAAAGACGCAGACAGAGGTGTGTAGCTGCTGGTAAAGACACAGACAGAGGTGTGTAGCTGCTGGTAAAGACTCAGACAGAGGTGTGTAGCTGCTGGTAAAGACTCAGAAAGAGATGTGTAACCTACTGTAGCTGCTGGTAAAGACTCAGACAGAGGTGTGTAACCTACTGTAGCTATTGGTAAAGACTCAGACAGAGGTGTGTAGTTGCTGGTAAAGACTCAGACAGATGTGTGTAACCTAATGTAGATGCTGGTAAAGACTCAGACAGAGGTGTGTAACCTACTGTAGCTGCTGGTAAAGACGCAGACAGAAATGTGTGTAGCTGCTGGTAAAGACTCAGACAGAGGTGTGTAACCTACTGTAGCTGCTGTTAAAGACTCAGCCAGAGGTGTGTAGCTCATGGTAAAGACTCAGACAGAGGTGTGTAACCTACTGTAGCTGCTGGTAAAGACTAAGACAGAGGTGTGTAACCTATTGTAGCTGCTGGTAAAGACTCAGACAGAGGTGTGTAGCTGCTGGTATAGACTCAGACAGAGGTGTGTAACCTACTGTAGCTGCTGGTAAAGACTAAGACAGAGGTCTTTAACCTATTGTAGCTGCTGGTAAAGACGCAGACAGAGGTGTGTAACCTACTGTAGCTGCTGGTAAAGACTAAGACAGAGGTGTGTAGCTGCTGGTAAAGACTCAGAAAGAGGTGTGTAATCTAATGTAGCTGCTGGTAAAGACTCAGACAGAGGTGTTTAACTTACTCTAGCTGCTGGTAAAGACTCAGACAGAGGTGTGTAGTTGATGGTAAAGACTCAGACAGAGGTGTGTAGGCTACTGCAGCTGCTGGTAAAGACTCAGACAGATGTGTGTAACCTACTGTAGCTGCTGTTAAAGACTCAGACAGAGGTGTGTAACCTACTGTAGCTGCTGGTAAAGACTCAGACAGAGGTGTGTAACCTACTTTAGCTGCTGGTAAAGACTCAGTCAGAGGTGTTTAGTTGCTGGGAAAGACTCAGACAGAGGTGTGTAGTTGCTGGTAAAGACTCAGACAGAGGTGTGCAACCTACTGTAGTTGCTGTTAAAGACTCAGACAGAGGTGTGTAACCTACTGTAGCTGCTGGTAAAGACTCAGTCATAGGTGTTTAGTTGCTGGTAAAGACTCAGACAGAGGTATGTAGTTGCTGGTAAAGACTCAGACAGAGGTGTGTAACCTACTGTAGCTGCTGGTAAAGACTCAGGCAGAGGTGTGTAACAACTGTAGCTGCTGGTAAAGACTCAGGCAGAGGTGTGTAACCTAATGTAGCTGCTGGTAAAGACTCAGACAGAGGTGTGTAACCTACTGTAGCCGCTGGTAAAGACTCAGACAGAGGTGTGTAGTTGCTGGTAAAGACTCAGACAGAGGTGTGTAACCTACTGTAGCTGCTGGTAAAGACACAGACAGAGGTGTGTAGTTGCTGGTAAAGACTCAGACAGAGGTGTGTAGTTGATGGTAAAGACTCAGACAGAGGTGTGTAACCTACTGTAGCTGCTGGTAAAGACTCAGACAGAGGTGTGTAACCTAATGTATCTGCTGGTAAAGACTAAGACAGAGGTGTGTAGCTGCTGGTAAAAACTCAGACAGAGGTGTGTAACCTACTGTAGCTGCTGGTAAAGACTCAGACAGAGGTGTGTAGTTGCTGGTAAAGACTCAGACAGAGGTGTGTAACCTACTGTAGCTGCTGGTAAAGACGCAGACAGAGGTGTGTAGCTGCTGGTAAAGACACAGACAGAGGTGTGTAGCTGCTGGTAAAGACTCAGACATAGGTGTGTAGATGCTGGTAAAGACTCAGAAAGAGGTGTGTAACCTACTGTAGCTGCTGGTAAAGACTCAGACAGAGGTGTGTAACCTACTGTAGCTATTGGTAAAGACTCAGACAGAGGTGTGTAGTTGCTGGTAAAGACTCAGACAGATGTGTGTAACCTAATGTAGATGCTGGTAAAGACTCAGACAGAGGTGTGTAACCTACTGTAGCTGCTGGTAAAGACGCAGACAGAAATGTGTGTAGCTGCTGGTAAAGACTCAGACAGAGGTGTGTAACCTACTGTAGCTGCTGTTAAAGACTCAGCCAGAGGTGTGTAGCTCATGGTAAAGACTCAGACAGAGGTGTGTAACCTACTGTAGCTGCTGGTAAAGACTAAGACAGAGGTGTGTAACCTATTGTAGCTGCTGGTAAAGACTCAGACAGAGGTGTGTAGCTGCTGGTATAGACTCAGACAGAGGTGTGTAACCTACTGTAGCTGCTGGTAAAGACTAAGACAGAGGTCTTTAACCTATTGTAGCTGCTGGTAAAGACGCAGACAGAGGTGTGTAACCTACTGTAGCTGCTGGTAAAGACTAAGACAGAGGTGTGTAGCTGCTGGTAAAGACTCAGAAAGAGGTGTGTAATCTAATGTAGCTGCTGGTAAAGACTCAGACAGAGGTGTTTAACTTACTCTAGCTGCTGGTAAAGACTCAGACAGAGGTGTGTAGTTGATGGTAAAGACTCAGACAGAGGTGTGTAGGCTACTGCAGCTGCTGGTAAAGACTCAGACAGATGTGTGTAACCTACTGTAGCTGCTGTTAAAGACTCAGACAGAGGTGTGTAACCTACTGTAGCTGCTGGTAAAGACTCAGACAGAGGTGTGTAACCTACTTTAGCTGCTGGTAAAGACTCAGTCAGAGGTGTTTAGTTGCTGGGAAAGACTCAGACAGAGGTGTGTAGTTGCTGGTAAAGACTCAGACAGAGGTGTGCAACCTACTGTAGCTGCTGTTAAAGACTCAGACAGAGGTGTGTAACCTACTGTAGCTGCTGGTAAAGACTCAGTCATAGGTGTTTAGTTGCTGGTAAAGACTCAGACAGAGGTATGTAGTTGCTGGTAAAGACTCAGACAGAGGTGTGTAACCTACTGTAGCTGCTGGTAAAGACTCAGGCAGAGGTGTGTAACAACTGTAGCTGCTGGTAAAGACTCAGGCAGAGGTGTGTAACCTAATGTAGCTGCTGGTAAAGACTCAGACAGAGGTGTGTAACCTACTGTAGCCGCTGGTAAAGACTCAGACAGAGGTGTGTAACCTACTGTAGCTGCTGGTAAAGACTATTACAGAGGTCTTTAACCTATTGTAGCTGCTGGTAAAGACGCAGACAGAGGTGTGTAACCTACTGTAGCTGCTGGTAAAGACTCAGACAGAGGTGTGTAACCTAATGTAGCTGCTGGTAAAGACTAAGACAGAGGTGTGTAGTTGCTGGTAAAGACTCAGACAGAGGTGTGCAACCTACTGTAGCTGCTGTTAAAGACTCAGACAGAGGTGTGTAACCTACTGTAGCTGCTGGTAAAGACTCAGTCATAGGTGTTTAGTTGCTGGTAAAGACTCAGACAGAGGTATGTAGTTGATGGTAAAGACTCAGACAGAGGTGTGTAGGCTACTGCAGCTGCTGGTAAAGACTCAGACAGATGTGTGTAACCTACTGTAGCTGCTGTTAAAGACTCAGACAGAGGTGTGTAACCTACTGTAGCTGCTGGTAAAGACTCAGACAGAGGTGTGTAACCTACTTTAGCTGCTGGTAAAGACTCAGTCAGAGGTGTTTAGTTGCTGGGAAAGACTCAGACAGAGGTGTGTAGTTGCTGGTAAAGACTCAGACAGAGGTGTGCAACCTACTGTAGCTGCTGTTAAAGACTCAGACAGAGGTGTGTAACCTACTGTAGCTGCTGGTAAAGACTCAGTCATAGGTGTTTAGTTGCTGGTAAAGACTCAGACAGAGGTATGTAGTTGCTGGTAAAGACTCAGACTGAGGTGTGTAACCTACTGTAGCTGCTGGTAAAGACTCAGGCAGAGGTGTGTAACAACTGTAGCTGCTGGTAAAGACTCAGGCAGAGGTGTGTAACCTAATGTAGCTGCTGGTAAAGACTCAGACAGAGGTGTGTAACCTACTGTAGCCGCTGGTAAAGACTCAGACAGAGGTGTGTAGTTGCTGGTAAAGACTCAGACAGAGGTGTGTAACCTACTGTAGCTGCTGGTAAAGACACAGACAGAGGTGTGTAGTTGCTGGTAAAGACTCAGACAGAGGTGTGTAGTTGATGGTAAATACTCAGACAGAGGTGTGTAACCTACTGTAGCTGCTGGTAAAGACTCAGACAGAGGTGTGTAACCTAATGTATCTGCTGGTAAAGACTAAGACAGAGGTGTGTAGCTGCTGGTAAAGACTCAGACAGAGGTGTGTAACCTACTGTAGCTGCTGGTAAAGACTCAGACAGAGGTGTGTAGAATAATGTAGCTGCTGGTAAAGACTTGGACAGATGTGTGTAACCTACTGTAGCTGCTGGTAAAGACTAAGACAGAGGTGTGTAGCTGCTGGTAAAGACTCAGACAGAGGTGTGTAGCTGCTGGTATAGACTCAGACAGAGGTGTGTAACCTACTGTAGCTGCTGGTAAAGACTAATACAGAGGTCTTTAACCTATTGTAGCTGCTGGTAAAGACGCAGACAGAGGTGTGTAACCTACTGTAGCTGCTGGTAAAGACTCAGACAGAGGTGTGTAACCTAATGTAGCTGCTGGTAAAGACTAAGACAGAGGTGTGTAGTTGCTGGTAAAGACTCAGACAGAGGTGTGCAACCTACTGTAGCTGCTGTTAAAGACTCAGACAGAGGTGTGTAACCTAATGTAGCTGCTGGTAAAGACTAAGACAGAGGAGTGTAGCTGCTGGTAAAGACTCAGAAAGAGGTGTGTAATCTAATGTAGCTGCTGGTAAAGACTCAGACAGAGGTGTTTAACTTACTCTAGCTGCTGGTAAAGACTCAGACAGAGGTGTGTAGTTGATGGTAAAGACTCAGACAGAGGTGTGTAGGCTACTGCAGCTGCTGGTAAAGACTCAGACAGATGTGTGTAACCTACTGTAGCTGCTGTTAAAGACTCAGACAGAGGTGTGTAACCTACTGTAGCTGCTGGTAAAGACTCAGACAGAGGTGTTTAGTTGCTGGGAAAGACTCAGACAGAGGTGTGTAGTTGCTGGTAAAGACTCAGACAGAGGTGTGCAACCTACTGTAGCTGCTGTTAAAGACTCAGACAGAGGTGTGTAACCTACTGTAGCTGCTGGTAAAGACTCAGTCATAGGTGTTTAGTTGCTGGTAAAGACTCAGACAGAGGTATGTAGTTGCTGGTAAAGACTCAGACAGAGGTGTGTAACCTACTGTAGCTGCTGGTAAAGACTCAGGCAGAGGTGTGTAAAAACTGTAGCTGCTGGTAAAGACTCAGGCAGAGGTGTTTAACCTAATGTAGCTGCTGGTAAAGACTCAGACAGAGGTGTGTAACCTACTGTAGCTGCTGGTAAAGACTCAGACAGAGGTGTGTAGTTGCTGGTAAAGACTCAGACAGAGGTGTGTAACCTACTGTAGCTGCTGGTAAAGACACAGACAGAGGTGTGTAGTTGCTGGTAAAGACTCAGACAGAGGTGTGTAGTTGATGGTAAAGACTCAGACAGAGGTGTGTAACCTACTGTAGCTGCTGGTAAAGACTCAGACAGAGGTGTGTAACCTAATGTATCTGCTGGTAATGACTAAGACAGAGGTGTGTAGCTGCTGGTAAAGACTCAGACAGAGGTGTGTAACCTACTGTAGCTGCTGGTAAAGACTCAGACAGAGGTGTGTAGAATAATGTAGCTGCTGGTAAAGACTTGGACAGATGTGTGTAACCTACTGTAGCTGCTGGTAAAGACTAAGACAGAGGTGTGTAGCTGCTGGTAAAGACTCAGACAGAGGTGTGAAAACTACTGTAGCTGTTGGTAAAGACTCAGACAGAGGTGTGTAGTTGCTGGTAAAGACTCAGACAGAGGTGTGTAGAATACTGTAGCTGCTGGTAAAGACTTGGACAGATGTGTGTAACCTACTGTAGCTGCTGGTAAAGACTAAGACAGAGGTGTGTAGCTGCTGGTAAAGACTTAGACAGAGGTGTGAAACCTACTGTAGCTGCTGGTAAAGACTCAGACAGAGGTGTGTAGTTGCTGGTAAAGACTCAGACAGAGGTGTGTAACCTACTGTAGCTGCTGGTAAAGACTCAGACAGAGATTTGTAACCTACTGTAGCTGCTGGTAAAGACTCAGACAGAGGTGTGTAGACTACTGCAGCTGCTAGTAAAGACTTAGACAGAGGTGTGTAACCTACTGTAGCTGCTGGTAAAGACTCAGACAGAGGTGTGTAACCTACTGTAGCTGCTGGTAAAGACTCAAACAGAGGTGTGTAAGCTACTGTAGCTGCTGGTAAAGACTCAGACAGAGGTGTGTAGTTGCTGGTAAAGACTCAGACAGAGGTGTGTAGACTACTGCAGCTGCTGGTAAAGACACAGACAGAGGTGTGTAACCTACTGTAGCTGCTGGTAAAGACTCAGACAGAGGTATGTAGCTGCTGGTAAAGACTCAGACAGAGGTGTGTAACCTACTGTAGCTGCTGGTAAAGACTCAGACAGAGGTGTGTAACCTACTGTACCTGCTGGTAAAGACTCAGACAGATGTGTGTAACCTACTGTAGCTGCTGGTAAAGACTCAGACAAAGGTGTTTAGTTGCTGGTAAAGACTCAGACAGAGGTGTGTAGTTGCTGGTAACACTCAGACAGAGGTGTGTAACCTACTGTAGCTGCTGGTAAATACTCAAACAGAGGTGTGTAAGCTACTGTAGCTGCTGGTAAAGACTAAGACAGAGGTGTGTAACCTAATGTAGCTGCTGGTAAAGACTCAGACAGAGGTGTGTAACCTACTGTAGCTGCTGGTAAAGACTCAGACAGATGTGTGTAGTTGCTGGTATGAACTCAGACAGAGGTGTGTAACCTACTGTAGCTGCTGGTAAAGACTCAGACAGAGGTGTGTAACCTACTGTAGCTACTGGTAAAGACTCAGACAGATGTGTGTAGTTGCTGGTAAAGACTCAGACAGAGGTGTGTAACCTACTGTAGCTGCTGGTAAAGACTCAGACAGAGGTGTGTAACCTACTGTAGCTGCTGGTAAAGACTCAGACAGAGGTGTGTAACCTACTCTAGCTGCTGTTAAAGACTCAGACAGAGGTGTGTAGCTGCTGGTAAAGACTCAGACAGAGGTTTGTAACCTAATGTAGCTGCAGGTAAAGACTAAGACAGATGTGTGTAGCTCCTGGTAAAGACTCAGACAGGGGTGTGTAGACTACTGCAGCTGCTGGTAAAGATTCAGACAGAGGTGTGTAACCTATTGTAGCTGCTGGTAAAGACTCAGACAGAGGTGTGTAACCTACTCTAGCTGCTGGTAAGACTAAGACAGAGGTGTGTAGCTGCTGGTAAACACTCAGACAGAGGTGTGAAACCTACTGTAGCTGCTGGTAAAGACTCAGACAGAGGTGTGTAGTGTACTGTAGCTGCTGGTAAAGACTCAAACAGAGGTGTGTAACCTACTGTAGCTGCTGGTAAAGACTCAGACAGAGGTGTGTAAACTACTGTAGCTGCTAGTAAAGACTCAGTCAGAGGTTTGTAGTTCCTGGTAAAGACTCAGACAGAGGTGTGTAGTTGCTGGTAAAGACTCAGACAGAGGTGTGTAACCTAATGTAGATGCTGGTAAAGACTCAGACAGAGGTGTGTAACCTACTGTAGCTGCTGGTAAAGACGCAGACAGAAATGTGTGTAGCTGCTGGTAAAGACTCAGACAGAGGTGTGTAACCTACTGTAGCTGCTGTTAAAGACTCAGCCAGAGGTGTTTAGCTCATGGTAACGACTCAGACAGAGGTGTGTAACCTACTGTAGCTGCTGGTAAAGACTAAGACAGAGGTGTGTAACCTACTGTAGCTGCTGTTAAAGACTCAGACAGAGGTGTGTAGCTGCTGGTATAGACTCAGACAGAGGTGTGTAACCTACTGTAGCTGCTGGTAAAGACTAAGACAGAGGTCTTTAACCTATTGTAGCTGCTGGTAAAGACGCAGACAGAGGTGTGTAACCTACTGTAGCTGCTGGTAAAGACTCAGACAGAGGTGTGTAACCTAATGTAGCTGCTGGTAAAGACTAAGACAGAGGTGTGTAGCTGCTGGTAAAGACTCAGAAAGAGGTGTGTAATCTAATGTAGCTGCTGGTAAAGACTCAGACAGAGGTGTGTAGACTACTGCAGCTGCTGGTAAAGACACAGACAGAGGTGTGTAACCTACTGTAGCTGCTGGTAAAGACTCAGACAGAGGTGTGTAACCTACTGTACCTGCTGGTAAAGACTCAGACAGATGTGTGTAACCTACTGTAGCTGCTGGTAAAGACTCAGACAAAGGTGTTTAGTTGCTGGTAAAGACTCAGACAGAGGTGTGTAGTTGCTGGTAACACTCAGACAGAGGTGTGTAACCTACTGTAGCTGCTGGTAAAGACTCAAACAGAGGTGTGTAAGCTACTGTAGCTGCTGGTAAAGACTAAGACAGAGGTGTGTAACCTAATGTAGCTGCTGGTAAAGACTCAGACAGAGGTGTGTAACCTACTGTAGCTGCTGGTAAAGACTCAGACAGATGTGTGTAGTTGCTGGTATGAACTCAGACAGAGGTGTGTAACCTACTGTAGCTGCTGGTAAAGACTCAGACAGAGGTGTGTAACCTACTGTAGCTACTGGTAAAGACTCAGACAGATGTGTGTAGTTGCTGGTAAAGACTCAGACAGAGGTGTGTAACCTACTGTAGCTGCTGGTAAAGACTCAGACAGAGGTGTGTAACCTACTGTAGCTGCTGGTAAAGACTCAGACAGAGGTGTGTAACCTACTCTAGCTGCTGTTAAAGACTCAGACAGAGGTGTGTAGCTGCTGGTAAAGACTCAGACAGAGGTTTGTAACCTAATGTAGCTGCAGGTAAAGACTAAGACAGATGTGTGTAGCTCCTGGTAAAGACTCAGACAGGGGTGTGTAGACTACTGCAGCTGCTGGTAAAGATTCAGACAGAGGTGTGTAACCTATTGTAGCTGCTGGTAAAGACTCAGACAGAGGTGTGTAACCTACTCTAGCTGCTGGTAAGACTAAGACAGAGGTGTGTAGCTGCTGGTAAACACTCAGACAGAGGTGTGAAACCTACTGTAGCTGCTGGTAAAGACTCAGACAGAGGTGTGTAGTGTACTGTAGCTGCTGGTAAAGACTCAAACAGAGGTGTGTAACCTACTGTAGCTGCTGGTAAAGACTCAGACAGAGGTGTGTAAACTACTGTAGCTGCTAGTAAAGACTCAGTCAGAGGTTTGTAGTTCCTGGTAAAGACTCAGACAGAGGTGTGTAGTTGCTGGTAAAGACTCAGACAGAGGTGTGTAACCTAATGTAGATGCTGGTAAAGACTCAGACAGAGGTGTGTAACCTACTGTAGCTGCTGGTAAAGACGCAGACAGAAATGTGTGTAGCTGCTGGTAAAGACTCAGACAGAGGTGTGTAACCTACTGTAGCTGCTGTTAAAGACTCAGCCAGAGGTGTTTAGCTCATGGTAACGACTCAGACAGAGGTGTGTAACCTACTGTAGCTGCTGGTAAAGACTAAGACAGAGGTGTGTAACCTACTGTAGCTGCTGTTAAAGACTCAGACAGAGGTGTGTAGCTGCTGGTATAGACTCAGACAGAGGTGTGTAACCTACTGTAGCTGCTGGTAAAGACTAAGACAGAGGTCTTTAACCTATTGTAGCTGCTGGTAAAGACGCAGACAGAGGTGTGTAACCTACTGTAGCTGCTGGTAAAGACTCAGACAGAGGTGTGTAACCTAATGTAGCTGCTGGTAAAGACTAAGACAGAGGTGTGTAGCTGCTGGTAAAGACTCAGAAAGAGGTGTGTAATCTAATGTAGCTGCTGGTAAAGACTCAGACAGAGGTGTTTAACTTACTCTAGCTGCTGGTAAAGACTCAGACAGAGGTGTGTAGTTGATGGTAAAGACTCAGACAGAGGTGTGTAGGCTACTGCAGCTGCTGGTAAAGACTCAGACAGAGGTGTGTAGAATAATGTAGCTGCTGGTAAAGACTTGGACAGATGTGTGTAACCTACTGTAGCTGCTGGTAAAGACTAAGACAGAGGTGTGTAGCTGCTGGTAAAGACTCAGACAGAGGTGTGAAAACTACTGTAGCTGTTGGTAAAGACTCAGACAGAGGTGTGTAGTTGCTGGTAAAGACTCAGACAGAGGTGTGTAGAATACTGTAGCTGCTGGTAAAGACTTGGACAGATGTGTGTAACCTACTGTAGCTGCTGGTAAAGACTAAGACAGAGGTGTGTAGCTGCTGGTAAAGACTTAGACAGAGGTGTGAAACCTACTGTAGCTGCTGGTAAAGACTCAGACAGAGGTGTGTAGTTGCTGGTAAAGACTCAGACAGAGGTGTGTAACCTACTGTAGCTGCTGGTAAAGACTCAGACAGAGATTTGTAACCTACTGTAGCTGCTGGTAAAGACTCAGACAGAGGTGTGTAGACTACTGCAGCTGCTAGTAAAGACTTAGACAGAGGTGTGTAACCTACTGTAGCTGCTGGTAAAGACTCAGACAGAGGTGTGTAACCTACTGTAGCTGCTGGTAAAGACTCAAACAGAGGTGTGTAAGCTACTGTAGCTGCTGGTAAAGACTCAGACAGAGGTGTGTAGTTGCTGGTAAAGACTCAGACAGAGGTGTGTAGACTACTGCAGCTGCTGGTAAAGACACAGACAGAGGTGTGTAACCTACTGTAGCTGCTGGTAAAGACTCAGACAGAGGTATGTAGCTGCTGGTAAAGACTCAGACAGAGGTGTGTAACCTACTGTAGCTGCTGGTAAAGACTCAGACAGAGGTGTGTAACCTACTGTACCTGCTGGTAAAGACTCAGACAGATGTGTGTAACCTACTGTAGCTGCTGGTAAAGACTCAGACAAAGGTGTTTAGTTGCTGGTAAAGACTCAGACAGAGGTGTGTAGTTGCTGGTAACACTCAGACAGAGGTGTGTAACCTACTGTAGCTGCTGGTAAAGACTCAAACAGAGGTGTGTAAGCTACTGTAGCTGCTGGTAAAGACTAAGACAGATGTGTGTAACCTAATGTAGCTGCTGGTAAAGACTCAGACAGAGGTGTGTAACCTACTGTAGCTGCTGGTAAAGACTCAGACAGATGTGTGTAGTTGCTGGTATGAACTCAGACAGAGGTGTGTAACCTACTGTAGCTGCTGGTAAAGACTCAGACAGAGGTGTGTAACCTACTGTAGCTACTGGTAAAGACTCAGACAGATGTGTGTAGTTGCTGGTAAAGATTCAGACAGAGGTGTGTAACCTACTGTAGCTGCTGGTAAAGACTCAGACAGAGGTGTGTAACCTACTGTAGCTGCTGGTAAAGACTCAGACAGAGGTGTGTAACCTACTCTAGCTGCTGTTAAAGACTCAGACAGAGGTGTGTAGCTGCTGGTAAAGACTCAGACAGAGGTTTGTAACCTAATGTAGCTGCAGGTAAAGACTAAGACAGATGTGTGTAGCTCCTGGTAAAGACTCAGACAGGGGTGTGTAGACTACTGCAGCTGCTGGTAAAGATTCAGACAGAGGTGTGTAACCTATTGTAGCTGCTGGTAAAGACTCAGACAGAGGTGTGTAACCTACTCTAGCTGCTGGTAAGACTAAGACAGAGGTGTGTAGCTGCTGGTAAACACTCAGACAGAGGTGTGAAACATACTGTAGCTGCTGGTAAAGACTCAGACAGAGGTGTGTAGTGTACTGTAGCTGCTGGTAAAGACTCAAACAGAGGTGTGTAACCTACTGTAGCTGCTTGTAAAGACTCAGACAGAGGTGTGTAAACTACTGTAGCTGCTAGTAAAGACTCAGTCAGAGGTTTGTAGTTCCTGGAAAAGACTCAGACAGAGGTGTGTAGTTGCTGGTAAAGACTCAGACAGAGGTGTGTAACCTAATGTAGATGCTGGTAAAGACTCAGACAGAGGTGTGTAACCTACTGTAGCTGCTGGTAAAGACGCAGACAGAAATGTGTGTAGCTGCTGGTAAAGACTCAGACAGAGGTGTGTAACCTACTGTAGCTGCTGTTAAAGACTCAGCCAGAGGTGTTTAGCTCATGGTAACGACTCAGACAGAGGTGTGTAACCTAATGTAGCTGCTGGTAAAGACTAAGACAGAGGTGTGTAGCTGCTGGTAAAGACTCAGAAAGAGGTGTGTAATCTAATGTAGCTGCTGGTAAAGACTCAGACAGAGGTGTTTAACTTACTCTAGCTGCTGGTAAAGACTCAGACAGAGGTGTGTAGTTGATGGTAAAGACTCAGACAGAGGTGTGTAGGCTACTGCAGCTGCTGGTAAAGACTCAGACAGATGTGTGTAACCTACTGTAGCTGCTGTTAAAGACTTTGACAGAGGTGTGTAACCTACTGTAGCTGCTGGTAAAGACTCAGACAGAGGTGTGTAACCTACTGTAGCTGCTGGTAAAGACTCAGTCAGATGTGTTTAGTTGCTGGGAAAGACTCAGACAGAGGTGTGTAGTTGCTGGTAAAGACTCAGACAGAGGTGTGCAACCTACTGTAGCTGCTGTTAAAGACTCAGACAGAGGTGTGTAACCTACTGTAGCTGCTGGTAAAGACTCAGTCATAGGTGTTTAGTTGCTGGTAAAGACTCAGACAGAGGTATGTAGTTGCTGGTAAAGACTCAGACAGAGGTGTGTAACCTACTGTAGCTGCTGGTAAAGACTCAGGCAGAGGTGTGTAACAACTGTAGCTGCTGGTAAAGACTCAGGCAGAGGTGTGTAACCTAATGTAGCTGCTGGTAAAGACTCAGACAGAGGTGTGTAACCTACTGTAGCTGCTGGTAAAGACTCAGACAGAGGTGTGTAGTTGCTGGTAAAGACTCAGACAGAGGTGTGTAACCTACTGTAGCTGCTGGTAAAGACTCAGACAGACGTGTGTAGTTGCTGGTAAAGACTCAGACAGAGGTGTGTAGTTGATGGTAAAGACTCAGACAGAGGTGTGTAACCTACTGTAGCTGCTGGTAAAGACTCAGACAGAGGTGTGTAACCTAATATATCTGCTGGTAAAGACTTGGACAGATGTGTGTAACCTACTGTAGCTGCTGGTAAAGACTAAGACAGAGGTGTGTAGCTGCTGGTAAAGACTCAGACAGAGGTGTGTAGCTGCTGGTATAGACTCAGACAGAGGTGTGTAACCTACTGTAACTGCTGGTAAAGACTAAGACAGAGGTCTTTAACCTATTGTAGCTGCTGGTAAAGACGCAGACAGAGGTGTGTAACCTACTGTAGCTGCTGGTAAAGACTCAGACAGAGGTGTGTAACCTAATGTAGCTGCTGGTAAAGACTAAGACAGAGGTGTGTAGCTGCTGGTAAAGACTCAGAAAGAGGTGTGTAATCTAATGTAGCTGCTGGTAAAGACTCAGACAGAGGTGTTTAACTTACTCTAGCTGCTGGTAAAGACTCAGACAGAGGTGTGTAGTTGATGGTAAAGACTCAGACAGAGGTGTGTAGGCTACTGCAGCTGCTGGTAAAGACTCAGACAGATGTGTGTAACCTACTGTAGCTGCTGTTAAAGACTCAGACAGAGGTGTGTAACCTACTGTAGCTGCTGGTAAAGACTCAGACAGAGGTGTGTAACCTACTGTAGCTGCTGGTAAAGACTCAGTCAGAGGTGTTTAGTTGCTGGGAAAGACTCAGACAGAGGTGTGTAGTTGCTGGTAAAGACTCAGACAGAGGTGTGCAACCTACTGTAGCAGCTGTTAAAGACTCAGACAGAGGTGTGTAACCTACTGTAGCTGCTGGTAAAGACTCAGTCATAGGTGTTTAGTTGCTGGTAAAGACTCAGACAGAGGTATGTAGTTGCTGGTAAAGACTCAGACAGAGGTGTGTAACCTACTGTAGCTGCTGGTAAAGACTCAGGCAGAGGTGTGTAACAACTGTAGCTGCTGGTAAAGACTCAGGCAGAGGTGTGTAACCTAATGTATCTGCTGGTAAAGACTAAGACAGAGGTGTGTAGCTGCTGGTAAAGACTCAGACAGAGGTGTGTAACCTACTGTAGCTGCTGGTAAAGACTCAGACAGAGGTGTGTAGAATAATGTAGCTGCTGGTAAAGACTTGGACAGATGTGTGTAACCTACTGTAGCTGCTGGTAAAGACTAAGACAGAGGTGTGTAGCTGCTGGTAAAGACTCAGACAGAGGTGTGTAGCTGCTGGTATAGACTCAGACAGAGGTGTGTAACCTACTGTAACTGCTGGTAAAGACTAAGACAGAGGTCTTTAACCTATTGTAGCTGCTGGTAAAGACGCAGACAGAGGTGTGTAACCTACTGTAGCTGCTGGTAAAGACTCAGACAGAGGTGTGTAACCTAATGTAGCTGCTGGTAAAGACTAAGACAGAGGTGTGTAGCTGCTGGTAAAGACTCAGAAAGAGGTGTGTAATCTAATGTAGCTGCTGGTAAAGACTCAGACAGAGGTGTTTAACTTACTCTAGCTGCTGGTAAAGACTCAGACAGGGGTGTGTAGTTGATGGTAAAGACTCAGACAGAGGTGTGTAGGCTACTGCAGCTGCTGGTAAAGACTCAGACAGATGTGTGTAACCTACTGTAGCTGCTGTTAAAGACTCAGACAGAGGTGTGTAACCTACTGTAGCTAATGGTAAAGACTCAGACAGAGGTGTGTAACCTACTGTAGCTGCTGGTAAAGACTCAGTCAGAGGTGTTTAGTTGCTGGGAAAGACTCAGACAGAGGTGTGTAGTTGCTGGTAAAGACTCAGACAGAGGTGTGCAACCTACTGTAGCAGCTGTTAAAGACTCAGACAGAGGTGTGTAACCTACTGTAGCTGTTGGTAAAGACTCAGTCATAGGTGTTTAGTTGCTGGTAAAGACTCAGACAGAGGTATGTAGTTGCCGGTAAAGACTCAGACAGAGGTGTGTAACCTACTGTAGCTGCTGGTAAAGACTCAGGCAGAGGTGTGTAACAACTGTAGCTGCTGGTAAAGACTCAGGCAGAGGTGTGTAACCTAATGTAGCTGCTGGTAAAGACTCAGACAGAGGTGTGTAACCTACTGTAGCTGCTGGTAAAGACTCAGACAGAGGTGTGTAACCTACTGTAGCTGCTGGTAAAGACTCAGACAGAGGTGTGTAACCTAATGTAGCTGCTGGTAAAGACTAAGACAGAGGTGTGTAGCTGCTGGTAAAGACTCAGAAAGAGGTGTGTAATCTAATGTAGCTGCTGGTAAAGACTCAGACAGAGGTGTTTAACTTACTCTAGCTGCTGGTAAAGACTCAGACAGAGGTGTGTAGTTGATGGTAAAGACTCAGACAGAGGTGTGTAGGCTACTGCAGCTGCTGGTAAAGACTCAGACAGATGTGTGTAACCTACTGTAGCTGCTGTTAAAGACTCAGACAGAGGTGTGTAACCTACTGTAGCTGCTGGTAAAGACTCAGACAGAGGTGTGTAACCTACTGTAGCTGCTGGTAAAGACTCAGTCAGAGGTGTTTAGTTGCTGGGAAAGACTCAGACAGAGGTGTGTAGTTGCTGGTAAAGACTCAGACAGAGGTGTGCAACCTACTGTAGCAGCTGTTAAAGACTCAGACAGAGGTGTGTAACCTACTGTAGCTGCTGGTAAAGACTCAGTCATAGGTGTTTAGTTGCTGGTAAAGACTCAGACAGAGGTATGTAGTTGCCGGTAAAGACTCAGACAGAGGTGTGTAACCTACTGTAGCTGCTGGTAAAGACTCAGGCAGAGGTGTGTAACAACTGTAGCTGCTGGTAAAGACTCAGGCAGAGGTGTGTAACCTAATGTAGCTGCTGGTAAAGACTCAGACAGAGGTGTGTAACCTACTGTAGCTGCTGGTAAAGACTCAGAAAGAGGTGTGTAGTTGCTGGTAAAGACTCAGACAGAGGTGTGTAACCTACTGTAGCTGCTGGTAAAGACACAGACAGAGGTGTGTAGTTGCTGGTAAAGACTCAGCCAGAGGTGTGTAGTTGATGGTAAAGACTCAGACAGAGGTGTGTAACCTACTGTAGCTGCTGGTAAAGACTCAGACAGAGGTGTGTAACCTAATGTATCTGCTGGTAAAGACTAAGACAGAGGTGTGTAGCTGCTGGTAAAGACTCAGACAGAGGTGTGTAACCTACTGTAGCTGCTGGTAAAGACTCAGACAGAGGTGTGTAGAATAATGTAGCTGCTGGTAAAGACTTGGACAGATGTGTGTAACCTACTGTAGCTGCTGGTAAAGACTAAGACAGAGGTGTGTAGCTGCTGGTAAAGACTCAGACAGAGGTGTGAAAACTACTGTAGCTGTTGGTAAAGACTCAGACAGAGGTGTGTAGTTGCTGGTAAAGACTCAGACAGAGGTGTGTAGAATACTGTAGCTGCTGGTAAAGACTTGGACAGATGTGTGTAACCTACTGTAGCTGCTGGTAAAGACTAAGACAGAGGTGTGTAGCTGCTGGTAAAGACTTAGACAGAGGTGTGAAACCTACTGTAGCTGCTGGTAAAGACTCAGACAGAGGTGTGTAGTTGCTGGTAAAGACTCAGACAGAGGTGTGTAACCTACTGTAGCTGCTGGTAAAGACTCAGACAGAGGCTTGTAACCTACTGTAGCTGCTGGTAAAGACTCAGACAGAGGTGTGTAGACTACTGCAGCTGCTAGTAAAGACTTAGACAGAGGTGTGTAACCTACTGTAGCTGCTGGTAAAGACTCAGACAGAGGTGTGTAACCTACTGTAGCTGCTGGTAAAGACTCAAACAGAGGTGTGTAAGCTACTGTAGCTGCTGGTAAAGACTCAGACAGAGGTGTGTAGTTGCTGGTAAAGACTCAGACAGAGGTGTGTAGACTACTGCAGCTGCTGGTAAAGACACAGACAGAGGTGTGTAACCTACTGTAGCTGCTGGTAAAGACTCAGACAGAGGTATGTAGCTGCTGGTTAAGACTCAGACAGAGGTGAGTAACCTACTGTAGCTGCTGGTAAAGACTCAGACAGAGGTGTGTAACCTACTGTAGCTGCTGGTAAAGACTCAGACAGAGGTGTGTAACCTACTGTACCTGCTGGTAAAGACTCAGACAGAGGTGTGTAACCTACTGTAGCTGCTGGTAAAGACTCAGACAGAGGTGTTTAGTTGCTGGTAAAGACTCAGACAGAGGTGTGTAGTTGCTGGTAACACTCAGACAGAGGTGTGTAACCTACTGTAGCTGCTGGTAAAGACTCAAACAGAGGTGTGTAAGCTACTGTAGCTGCTGGTAAAGACTAAGACAGAGGTGTGTAACCTAATGTAGCTGCTGGTAAAGACTCAGACAGAGGTGTGTAACCTACTGTAGCTGCTGGTAAAGACTCAGACAGATGTGTGTAGTTGCTGGTAAAGACTCAGACAGAGGTGTGTAACCTACTGTAGCTGCTGGTAAAGACTCAGACAGAGGTGTGTAACCTACTGTAGCTACTGGTAAAGACTCAGACAGATGTGTGTAGTTGCTGGTAAAGACTCAGACAGAGGTGTGTAACCTACTGTAGCTGCTGGTAAAGACTCAGACAGAGGTGTGTAACCTACTGTAGCTGCTGGTAAAGACTCAGACAGAGGTGTGTAACCTACTCTAGCTGCTGTTAAAGACTCAGACAGAGGTGTGTAGCTGCTGGTAAAGACTCAGACAGAGGTTTGTAACCTAATTTAGCTGCAGGTAAAGACTAAGACAGATGTGTGTAGCTCCTGGTAAAGACTCAGACAGAGGTGTGTAGACTACTGCAGCTGCTGGTAAAGATTCAGACAGAGGTGTGTAACCTATTGTAGCTGCTGGTAAAGACTCAGACAGAGGTGTGTAACCTACTCTAGCTGCTGGTAAGACTAAGACAGAGGTGTGTAGCTGCTGGTAAACACTCAGACAGAGGTGTGAAACCTACTGTAGCTGCTGGTAAAGACCCAGACAGAGGTGTGTAACCTACTGTAGCTGCTGGTAAAGACTCAGACAGAGGTGTGTAGTGTACTGTAGCTACTGGTAAAGACTCAAACAGAGGTGTGTAACCTACTGTAGCTGCTGGTAAAGACTCAGACAGAGGTGTGTAAACTACTGTAGCTGCTAGTAAAGACTCAGACAGAGGTTTGTAGTTCCTGGTAAAGACTCAAACAGAGGTGTGTAGTTGCTGGTAAAGACTCAGACAGAGGTGTGTAACCTAATGTAGATGCTGGTAAAGACTCAGACAGAGGTGTGTAACCTACTGTAGCTGCTGGTAAAGACGCAGACAGAAATGTGTGTAGCTGCTGGTAAAGACTCAGACAGAGGTGTGTAACCTACTGTAGCTGCTGTTAAAGACTCAGCCAGAGGTGTGTAGCTCATGGTAAAGACTCAGACAGAGGTGTGTAACCTACTGTAGCTGCTGGTAAAGACTAAGACAGAGGTGTGTAACCTACTGTAGCTGCTGGTAAAGACTCAGACAGAGGTTTGTAGTTCCTGGTAAAGACTCAAACAGAGGTGTGTAGTTGCTGGTAAAGACTCAGACAGAGGTGTGTAACCTAATGTAGATGCTGGTAAAGACTCAGACGGAGGTGTGTAACCTACTGTAGCTGCTGGTAAAGACGCAGACAGAAATGTGTGTAGCTGCTGGTAAAGACTCAGACAGAGGTGTGTAACCTACTGTAGCTGCTGTTAAAGACTCAGCCAGAGGTGTGTAGCTCATGGTAAAGACTCAGACAGAGGTGTGTAACCTACTGTAGCTGCTGGTAAAGACTAAGACAGAGGTGTGTAACCTACTGTAGCTGCTGGTAAAGACTCAGACAGAGGTGTGTAGCTGCTGGTAAAGACTCAGACAAGGGTGTGTAACCTACTGTAGCTGCTGGTAAAGACTAAGACAGAGGTGTGTAACCTATTGTAGCTGCTGGTAAAGACGCAGACAGAGGTGTGTAACCTACTGTAGCTGCTGATAAAGACTCAGACAGAGGTGTGTAACCTAATGTAGCTGCTGGTAAAGACTAAGACAGAGGTGTGTAGCTGCTGGTAAAGACTCAGAAAGAGGTGTGTAATCTAATGTAGCTGCTGGTAAAGACTCAGACAGAGGTGTTTAACTTACTCTAGCTGCTGGTAAAGACTCAGACAGAGGTGTGTAGTTGATAGTAAAGACTCAGACAGAGGTGTGTAGGCTACTGCAGCTGCTGTTAAAGACTCAGACAGAGGTGTGTAACCTACTGTAGCTGCTGGTAAAGACTCAGACAGAGGTGTGTAACCTACTGTAGCTGCTGGTAAAGACTCAGTCAGAGGTGTTTAGTTGCTGGGAAAGACTCAGACAGAGGTGTGTAGTTGCTGGTAAAGACTCAGACAGAGGTGTGTAACCTACTGTAGCTGCTGTTAAAGACTCAGACAGAGGTGTGTAACCTACTGTAGCTGCTGGTAAAGACTCAGTCATAGGTGTTTAGTTGCTGGTAAAGACTCAGACAGAGGTATGTAGTTGCTGGTAAAGACTCAGACAGAGGTGTGTAACCTACTGTAGCTGTTTGTAAAGACTCAGGCAGAGGTGTGTAACAACTGTAGCTGCTGGTAAAGACTCAGGCAGAGGTGTGTAACATAATGTAGCTGCTGGTAAAGACTCAGACAGAGGTGTGTAACCTACTGTAGCTGCTGGTAAAGACTCAGACAGAGGTGTGTAGTTGCTGGTAAAGACTCAGACAGAGGTGTGTAGTTGATGGTAAAGACTCAGACAGAGGTGTGTAACCTACTGTAGCTGCTGGTAAAGACTCAGACAGAGGTATGTAACCTACTGTAGCTGATGTTAAAGACTCAGACAGAGGTGTGTAGCTGCTGGTAAAGACTCAGACAGAGGTGTGTAACCTAATGTATCTGCTGGTAAAGACTAAGACAGAGGTGTGTAGCTGCTGGTAAAGACTCAGACAGAGGTGTGTAACCTACTGTAGCTGCTGGTAAAGACTCAGACAGAGGTGTGTAGAATACTGTAGCTGCTGGTAAAGACTTGGACAGATGTGTGTAACCTACTGTAGCTGCTGGTAAAGACTAAGACAGAGGTGTGTAGCTGCTGGTAAAGACTCAGACAGAGGTGTGAAACCTACTGTAGCTGTTGATAAAGACTCAGACAGAGGTGTGTAGTTGCTGGTAAAGACTCAGACAGAGGTGTGTAGAATACTGTAGCTGCTGGTAAAGACTTGGACAGATGTGTGTAACCTACTGTAGCTGCTGGTAAAGACTAAGACAGAGGTGTGTAGCTGCTGGTAAAGACTTAGACAGAGGTGTGAAACCTACTGTAGCTGCTGGTAAAGACTCAGACAGAGGTGTGTAGTTGCTGGTAAAGACTCAGACAGAGGTGTGTAACCTACTGTAGCTGCTGGTAAAGACTCAGACAGAGGTTTGTAACCTACTGTAGCTGCTGGTAAAGACTCAGACAGAGGTGTGTAGACTACTGCAGCTGCTAGTAAAGACTTAGACAGAGGTGTGTAACCTACTGTAGCTGCTGGTAAAGACTCAGACAGAGGTGTGTAACCTACTGTAGCTGCTGGTAAAGACTCAGACAGAGGTGTGTAACCTACTGTAGCTGCTGGTAAAGACTCAGACAGAGGTGTTTAGTTGCTGGTAAAGACTCAGACAGAGGTGTGTAGATGCTGGTAACACTCAGACAGAGGTGTGTAACCTATTGTAGCTGCTCGTAAAGACTCAAACAGAGGTGTGTAAGCTAATGTAGCTGCTGGTAAAGACTAAGACAGAGGTGTGTAACCTAATGTAGCTGCTGGTAAAGACTCAGACAGAGGTGTGTAACCTACTGTAGCTGCTGGTAAAGACTCAGACAGAGGTGTGTAACCTACTGTAGCTGCTGGTAAAGACTCAGACAGAGGTGTGTAACCTACTGTAGCTACTGGTAAAGACTCAGACAGATGTGTGTAGTTGCTGGTAAAGGCTCAGACAGAGGTGTGTAACCTACTGTAGCTGCTGGTAAAGACTCAGACAGAGGTGTGTAACCTACTGTAGCTGCTGGTAAAGACTCAGACAGAGGTGTGTAACCTACTCTAGCTGCTGTTAAAGACTCAGACAGAGGTGTGTAGCTGCTGGTAAAGACTCAGACAGAGGTTTGTAACCTAATATAGCTGCTGGTAAAGACTAAGACAGATGTGTGTAGCTCCTGGTAAAGACTCAGACAGAGGTGTGTAGACTACTGCAGCTGCTGGTAAAGACTCAGACAGAGGTGTGAAACCTATTGTAGCTGCTGGTAAAGACTCAGACAGAGGTGTGTAACCTACTCTAGCTGCTGGTAAGACTAAGACAGAGGTGTGTAGCTGCTGGTAAAGACTCAGACAGAGGTGTGAAACCTACTGTAGCTGCTGGTAAAGACCCAGACAGAGGTGTGTAACCTACTGTAGCTGCTGGTAAAGACTCAGACAGAGGTGTGTAGTGTACTGTAGCTGCTGGTAAAGACTCAAACAGAGGTGTGTAACCTACTGTAGCTGCTGGTAAAGACTCAGACAGAGGTGTGTAAACTACTGTAGCTGCTAGTAAAGACTCAGACAGAGGTTTGTAGTTCCTGGTAAAGACTCAGACAGAGGTGTGTAGTTGCTGGTAAAGACTCAGATAGAGGTGTGTAACATACTGTAGCTGCCAGTAAAGACTCAGACAGAGGTGTGTAACCTAATATAGCTGCTGGTAAAGACTGAGACATAGGTCTGTAGCTACTAGTAAAGACTCAGACAGAGGTGTTTAACCTACTGTACCTGCTGGTAAAGACTCAGACAGAGGTGTTTAACCTACTGTAGCTCCTGGTAAAGACTCAGACAGAGGTGTGTAACCTAGTGTAGCTGCTGGTAAAGACTCAGACAAGGTGTGTAACCTACTGTAGCTGCTGGTAAAGACTCAGACAGATGTGTGTAGTTGCTGGTAAAGACCCAGACAGAGGTGTGTAACCTACTGTAGCTGCTGGTAAAGACCCAGACAGAGGTGTGTAACCTACTGTAGCTGCTGGTAAAGACTCAAACAGAGGTGTGTAACCTACTGTAGCTGCTGGTAAAGACTCAGACAGAGGTGTGTAAACTACTGTAGCTGCTAGTAAAGACTCAGACAGAGGTTTGTAGTTGCTGGTAAAGACTCAGACAGAGGTGTGTAACAACTGTAGCTGCTGGTAAAGACTCAGACAGAGGTGTGTAACCTAATGTAGCTGCTGGTAAAGACTGAGACATAGGTCTGTAGCTACTGGTAAAGACTCAGACAGAGGTGTTTAACCTACTGTACCTGCTGGTAAAGACCCAGACAGAGGTGTGTAACCTACTGTAGCTGCTGGAAAAGACCCAGACAGAGGTGTGTAACCTACTGTAGCTGCTGGTAAAGACTCAAACAGAGGTGTGTAACCTACTGTAGCTGCTGGTAAAGACTCAGACAGAGGTGTGTAAACTACTGTAGCTGCTAGTAAAGACTCAGACAGAGGTTTGTAGTTCCTGGTAAAGACTCAGACAGAGGTGTGTAGTTGCTGGTAAAGACTCAGATAGAGGTGTGTAACCTACTGTAGCTGCCAGTAAAGACTCAGACAGAGGTGTGTAACCTAATATAGCTGCTGGTAAAGACTGAGACATAGGTCTGTAGCTACTAGTAAAGACTCAGACAGAGGTGTTTAACCTACTGTACCTGCTGGTAAAGACTCAGACAGAGGTGTTTAACCTACTGTAGCTCCCGGTAAAGACTCAGACAGAGGTGTGTAACCTAGTGTAGCTGCTGGTAAAGACTCAGACAAGGTGTGTAACCTACTGTAGCTGCTGGTAAAGACTCAGACAGATGTGTGTAGTTGCTGGTAAAGACCCAGACAGAGGTGTGTAACCTACTGTAGCTGCTGGTAAAGACCCAGACAGAGGTGTGTAACCTACTGTAGCTGCTGGTAAAGACTCAAACAGAGGTGTGTAACCTACTGTAGCTGCTGGTAAAGACTCAGACAGAGGTGTGTAAACTACTGTAGCTGCTAGTAAAGACTCAGACAGAGGTTTGTAGTTGCTGGTAAAGACTCAGACAGAGGTGTGTAACAACTGTAGCTGCTGGTAAAGACTCAGACAGAGGTGTGTAACCTAATGTAGCTGCTGGTAAAGACTGAGACATAGGTCTGTAGCTACTGGTAAAGACTCAGACAGGGGTGTTTAACCTACTGTACCTGCTGGTAAAGACCCAGACAGAGGTGTGTAACCTACTGTAGCTGCTGGTAAAGACCCAGACAGAGGTGTGTAACCTACTGTAGCTGCTGGTAAAGACTCAAACAGAGGTGTGTAACCTACTGTAGCTGCTAGTAAAGACTCAGACAGAGGTTTGTAGTTGCTGGTAAAGACTCAGACAGAGGTGTGTAACCTACTGTAGCTGCTAGTAAAGACTCAGACAGAGGTGTGTAACCTAATGTAGCTGCTGGTAAAGACTGAGACATAGGTCTGTAGCTACTGGTAAAGACTCAGACAGAGGTGTTTAACCTACTGTACCTGCTGGTAAAGACTCAGACAGAGGTGTTTAACCTACTGTAGCTCCTGGTAAAGACTCAGACAGAGGTGTGTAACCTAGTGTAGCTGCTGGTAAAGACTCAGACAAGGTGTGTAACCTACTGTAGCTGCTGGTAAAGACTCAGACAGATGTGTGTAGTTGCTGGTAAAGACCCAGACAGAGGTGTGTGACCTACTGTAGCTGCTGGTAAAGACCCAGACAGAGGTGTGTAACCTACTGTAGCTGCTGGTAAAGACTCAAACATAGGTGTGTAACCTACTGTAGCTGCTGGTAAAGACTCAGACAGAGGTGTGTAAACTACTGTAGCTGCTAGTAAAGACTCAGACAGAGGTTTGTAGTTGCTGGTAAAGACTCAGACAGAGGTGTGTAACCTACTGTAGCTGCTGGTAAAGACTCAGACAGAGGTGTGTAACCTACTGTAGCTACTGGTAAAGACTCAGACAGATGTGTGTAGTTGCTGGTAAAGACTCAGACAGAGGTGTGTAACCTACTGTAGCTGCTGGTAAAGACTCAGACAGAGGTGGGTAACCTACTGTAGCTGCTGGTAAAGACTCAGACAGAGGTGTGTAACCTACTCTAGCTGCTGTTAAAGACTCAGACAGAGGTGTGTAGCTGCTGGTAAAGACTCAGACAGAGGTTTGTAACCTAATTTAGCTGCAGGTAAAGACTAAGACAGATGTGTGTAGCTCCTGGTAAAGACTCAGACAGAGGTGTGTAGACTACTGCAGCTGCTGGTAAAGATTCAGACAGAGGTGTGTAACCTATTGTAGCTGCTGGTAAAGACTCAGACAGAGGTGTGTAACCTACTCTAGCTGCTGGTAAGACTAAGACAGAGGTGTGTAGCTGCTGGTAAACACTCAGACAGAGGTGTGAAACCTACTGTAGCTGCTGGTAAAGACCCAGACAGAGGTGTGTAACCTACTGTAGCTGCTGGTAAAGACTCAGACAGAGGTGTGTAGTGTACTGTAGCTGCTGGTAAAGACTCAAACAGAGGTGTGTAACCTACTGTAGCTGCTGGTAAAGACTCAGACAGAGGTGTGTAAACTACTGTAGCTGCTAGTAAAGACTCAGACAGAGGTTTGTAGTTCCTGGTAAAGACTCAGACAGAGGTGTGTAGTTGCTGGTAAAGACTCAGACAGAGGTGTGTAACCTAATGTAGATGCTGGTAAAGACTCAGACAGAGGTGTGTAACCTACTGTAGCTGCTGGTAAAGACGCAGACAGAAATGTGTGTAGCTGCTGGTAAAGACTCAGACAGAGGTGTGTAACCTACTGTAGCTGCTGTTAAAGACTCAGCCAGAGGTGTGTAGCTCATGGTAAAGACTCAGACAGAGGTGTGTAACCTACTGTAGCTGCTGGTAAAGACTAAGACAGAGGTGTGTAACCTACTGTAGCTGCTGGTAAAGACTCAGACAGAGGTGTGTAGCTGCTGGTAAAGACTCAGACAAGGGTGTGTAACCTACTGTAGCTGCTGGTAAAGACTAAGACAGAGGTGTGTAACCTACTGTAGCTGCTGGTAAAGACTCAGACAGAGGTGTGTAGCTGCTGGTAAAGACGCAGACAGAGGTGTGTAACCTACTGTAGCTGCTGATAAAGACTCAGACAGAGGTGTGTAACCTAATGTAGCTGCTGGTAAAGACTAAGACAGAGGTGTGTAGCTGCTGGTAAAGACTCAGAAAGAGGTGTGTAATCTAATGTAGCTGCTGGTAAAGACTCAGACAGAGGTGTTTAACTTACTCTAGCTGCTGGTAAAGACTCAGACAGAGGTGTGTAGTTGATGGTAAAGACTCAGACAGAGGTGTGTAGGCTACTGCAGCTGCTGGTAAAGACTCAGACAGATGTGTGTAACCTACTGTAGCTGCTGTTAAAGACTCAGACAGAGGTGTGTAACCTACTGTAGCTGCTGGTAAAGACTCAGACAGAGGTGTGTAACCTACTGTAGCTGCTGGTAAAGACTCAGTCAGAGGTGTTTAGTTGCTGGGAAAGACTCAGACAGAGGTGTGTAGTTGCTGGTAAAGACTCAGACAGAGGTGTGTAACCTACTGTAGCTGCTGTTAAAGACTCAGACAGAGGTGTGTAACCTACTGTAGCTGCTAGTAAAGACTCAGTCATAGGTGTTTAGTTGCTGGTAAAGACTCAGACAGAGGTATGTAGTTGCTGGTAAAGACTCAGACAGAGGTGTGTAACCTACTGTAGCTGCTGGTAAAGACTCAGGCAGAGGTGTGTAACAACTGTAGCTGCTGGTAAAGACTCAGGCAGAGGTGTGTAACATAATGTAGCTGCTGGTAAAGACTCAGACAGAGGTGTGTAACCTACTGTAGCTGCTGGTAAAGACTCAGACAGAGGTGTTTAGTTGCTGGTAAAGACTCAGACAGAGGTGTGTAACCTACTATAGCTGCTGGTAAAGACACAGACAGAGGTGTATAGTTGCTGATAAAGACTCAGACAGAGGTGTGTAGTTGATGGTAAAGACTCAGACAGAGGTGTGTAACCTACTGTAGCTGCTGGTAAAGACTCAGACAGAGGTATGTAACCTACTGTAGCTGCTGTTAAAGACTCAGACAGAGGTGTGTAGCTGCTGGTAAAGACTCAGACAGAGGTGTGTAACCTAATGTATCTGCTGGTAAAGACTAAGACAGAGGTGTGTAGCTGCTGGTAAAGACTCAGACAGAGGTGTGTAACCTACTGTAGCTGCTGGTAAAGACTCAGACAGAGGTGTGTAGAATACTGTAGCTGCTGGTAAAGACTTGGACAGATGTGTGTAACCTACTGTAGCTGCTGGTAAAGACTAAGACAGAGGTGTGTAGCTGCTGGTAAAGACTCAAACAGAGGTGTGTAAGCTACTGTAGCTGCTGGTAAAGACTAAGACAGAGGTGTGTAACCTAATGTAGCTGCTGGTAAAGACTCAGACAGAGGTGTGTAACCTACTGTAGCTGCTGGTAAAGACTCAGACAGATGTGTGTAGTTGCTGGTAAAGACTCAGACAGAGGTGTGTAACCTACTGTAGCTGCTGGTAAAGACTCAGACAGAGGTGTGTAACCTACTGTAGCTACTGGTAAAGACTCAGACAGATGTGTGTAGTTGCTGGTAAAGGCTCAGACAGAGGTGTGTAACCTACTGTAGCTGCTGGTAAAGACTCAGACAGAGGTGTGTAACCTACTGTAGCTGCTGGTAAAGACTCAGACAGAGGTGTGTAACCTACTCTAGCTGCTGTTAAAGACTCAGACAGAGGTGTGTAGCTGCTGGTAAAGACTCAGACAGAGGTTTGTAACCTAATATAGCTGCTGGTAAAGACTAAGACAGATGTGTGTAGCTCCTGGTAAAGACTCAGACAGAGGTGTGTAGACTACTGCAGCTGCTGGTAAAGACTCAGACAGAGGTGTGAAACCTATTGTAGCTGCTGGTAAAGACTCAGACAGAGGTGTGTAACCTACTCTAGCTGCTGGTAAGACTAAGACAGAGGTGTGTAGCTGCTGGTAAAGACTCAGACAGAGGTGTGAAACCTACTGTAGCTGCTGGTAAAGACCCAGACAGAGGTGTGTAACCTACTGTAGCTGCTGGTAAAGACTCAGACAGAGGTGTGTAGTGTACTGTAGCTGCTGGTAAAGACTCAAACAGAGGTGTGTAACCTACTGTAGCTGCTGGTAAAGACTCAGACAGAGGTGTGTAAACTACTGTAGCTGCTGGTAAAGACTCAGACAGAGGTTTGTAGTTGCTGGTAAAGACTCAGACAGAGGTGTGTAACCTACTGTAGCTGCTAGTAAAGACTCAGACAGAGGTGTGTAACCTAATGTAGCTGCTGGTAAAGACTGAGACATAGGTCTGTAGCTACTGGTAAAGACTCAGACAGAGGTGTTTAACCTACTGTACCTGCTGGTAAAGACTCAGACAGAGGTGTTTAACCTACTGTAGCTCCTGGTAAAGACTCAGACAGAGGTGTGTAACCTAGTGTAGCTGCTGGTAAAGACTCAGACAAGGTGTGTAACCTACTGTAGCTGCTGGTAAAGACTCAGACAGATGTGTGTAGTTGCTGGTAAAGACCCAGACAGAGGTGTGTGACCTACTGTAGCTGATGGTAAAGACCCAGACAGAGGTGTGTAACCTACTGTAGCTGCTGGTAAAGACTCAAACATAGGTGTGTAACCTACTGTAGCTGCTGGTAAAGACTCAGACAGAGGTGTGTAAACTACTGTAGCTGCTAGTAAAGACTCAGACAGAGGTTTGTAGTTGCTGGTAAAGACTCAGACAGAGGTGTGTAACAACTGTAGCTGCTGGTAAAGACTCAGACAGAGGTGTGTAACCTACTGTAGCTGCTAGTAAAGACTCAGACAGAGGTGTGTAACCTAATATAGCTGCTGGTAAAGACTGAGACATAGGTCTGTAGCTACTGGTAAAGACTCAGACAGAGGTGTTTAACCTACTGTAGCTCCTGGTAAAGACTCAGACAGAGGTGTATAACCTACTGTAGCTGCTGGTAAAGACTCAGACAGAGGTGTGTAACCTACTGTAGCTGCTGGTAAAGACTCAGACAGAGGTGTGTAACATACTGTAGCTGCTGGTAAAGACTCAGACAGAGGTGTGTAACCTACTGTAGCTGCTGGTAAAGACTCAGACAAGGTGTGTAACCTACTGTAGCTGCTGGTAAAGACTCAGACAGATGTGTGTAGTTGCTGGTAAAGACTCAGACAGAGGTGTGTAACCTACTGTAGCTGCTGGTAAAGACTCAAACAGAGGTGTGTAACCTACTGTAGCTGCTGGTAAAGACCCAGACAGAGGTGTGTAACCTACTGTAATTGCTGGTAAAGACCCAGACAGAGGTGTGTAACCTACTGTAGCTGCTGGTAAAGACTCAAACAGAGGTATGTAACCTACTGTAGCTGCTAGTAAAGACTCAGATAGAGGTTTGTAGTTGCTGGTAAAGACTCAGACAGAGGTGTGTAACAACTGTAGCTGCTGGTAAAGACTCAGACAGAGGTGTGTAACCTACTGTAGCTGCTAGTAAAGACTCAGACAGAGGTGTGTAACCTAATGTAGCTGCTGGTAAAGACTGAGACATAGGTCTGTAGCTACTGGTAAAGACTCAGACAGAGGTGTTTAACCTACTGTAGCTGCTGGTAAAGACTCAGACAGAGGTGTTTAACCTACTGTAGCTCCTGGTAAAGACTCAGACAGAGGTGTGTAACCTACTGTAGCTGCTGGTAAAGACTCAGACAGAGGTGTGAAACCTACTGTAGCTGCTGGTAAAGACTCAGACAGAGGTTTGTAGCTACTGGTAAAGACTCAGACAGAGGTGTGAAACCTACTGTAGCTGCTGGTAAAGACCCAGACAGAGGTGTGTAACCTACTGTAGCTGCTGGTAAAGACTCAGACAGAGGTGTGTAGTGTACTGTAGCTGCTGGTAAAGACTCAGACAGAGGTGTGTAACCTACTCAACATGGAGATATGTTTAGGATCCAACAAATTATAATTGTGTTAATGAACGAATGAGCATTACTGTAAAAAAAAAAAAAAAAACATATTGTAAAGTGGTTATCCCACTGGCTATAAGGTGAATGCACCAATTTGTAAGTCGCTCTGGATAAGAGCGTCTGATAAATGACGTAATTGTAAATGTAAAATGTAATACTCTAGCTGCTGGTAAGACTAAGACAGAGGTGTGTAGCTGCTGGTAAAGACTCAGACAGAGGTGTGTAGTGTACTGTAGCTGCTGGTAAAGACTCAAACAGAGGTGTGTAACCTACTGTAGCTGCTGGTAAAGACTCAGAAAGAGGTGTGTAACCTACTGTAGCTGCTAGTAAAGACTCAGACAGAGGTTTGTAGTTCCTGGTAAAGACTCAGACAGAGGTGTGTAGTTGCTGGTAAAGGCTCAGATAGAGGAGTGTAACCTACTGTAGCTGCTGGTAATGACTCAGACAGAGGTGTGTAACCTACTGTAGCTGCTGGTAAAGACTCAGACAGAGGTGTGTAACCTACTGTAGCTGCTGGTAAAGACTCAGACAGAGGTGTGGAACCTACTGTAGCTGCTGGTAAAGACTCAGACAGAGGTGTGTAACCTAATGTAGCTGCTGGTAAAGACTGAGACAGAGGTCTGTAGCTACTGGTAAAGACTCAGACAGAGGTGTTTAACCTACTGTAGCTCCTGGTAAAGACTCAGACAGAGGTGTTTACCTACTGTAGCTGCTGGTAAAGACTCAGACAGAGGTGTGTAACATACTGTAGCTGCTGGTAAAGACTCAGACAGAGGTGTGTAAACTACTGTAGCTGCTAGTAAAGACTCAGACAGAGGTGTGTAACCTAATGTAGCTGCTGGTAAAGACTCAGCCAGAGGTGTGTAACCTAATGTAGCTGCTGGTAAAGACTCAGACAGAGGTGTTATTATACTAAACCAGACAACCCCATAGTAGAATAGTTGACCTATTTACCTAGTCATGTAATGGTGTTATTAAACTAAACCAGACAACCCCATAGTAGAATAGTTGACCTATTTACCTAGTCATGTAATGGTGTTAATTAACTAAACCAGACAACCCATAGTAGAATAGTTGACCTATTTACCTAGTCATGTAATGGTGTTAATTAACTAAACCAGACAACCCATAGTAGAATAGTTGACCTATTTACCTAGTCATGTAATGGTGTTATTATACTAAACCAGACACCCCCATAGTAGAATAGTTGACCTATTTACCTAGTCATGTAATGGTGTTATTATACTAAACCAGACAACCCCATAGTAAAATAGTTGACCTATTTACCTAGTCATGTAATGGTGTTACTAAACTAAACCAGACAACCCCATAGTAGAATAGTTGACCTATTTACCTAGTCATGTAATGGTGTTATTATACTAAACCAGACAACCCCATAGTAGAATAGTTGACCTATTTACCTAGTCATGTAATGGTGTTATTATACTAAACCAGACAACCCCATAGTAGAATAGTTGACCTATTTACCTAGTCATGTAATGGTGTTAATTAACTAAACCAGACAACCCCATAGTAGAATAGTTGACCTATTTACCTAGTCATGTAATGGTGTTAATTAACTAAACCAGACAACCCCATAGTAGAATAGTTGACCTATTTACCTAGTCATGTAATGGTGTTATTAAACTAAACCAGACAACCCCATAGTAGAATAGTTGCCCTATTTACCTAGTAATGTAATGGTGTTATTATACTAAACCAGACAACCCCATAGTAGAATAGTTGACCTATTTACCTAGTCATGTAATGGTGTTATTAAACTAAACCAGACAACCCCATAGTAGAATAGTTGACCTATTTACCTAGTCATGTAATGGTGTTAATTAACTAAACCAGACAACCCCATAGTAGAATAGTTGACCTATTTACCTAGTCATGTAATGGTGTTAATTAACTAAACCAGACAACCCCATAGTAGAATAGTTGACCTATTTACCTAGTCATGTAATGGTGTTATTATACTAAACCAGACAACCCCATAGTAGAATAGTTGACCTATTTACCTAGTCATGTAATGATGTTATTCAACTAAACCAGACAACCCCATAGTAGAATAGTTGACCTATTTACCTAGTCATGTAATGGTGTTATTAAACTAAACCAGACAACCCCATAGTAGAATAGTTGACCTATTTACCTAGTCATGTAATGGTGTTATTAAACTAAACCAGACAACCTCTTAGTAGAATAGTTGACCTATTTACCTAGTCATGTAATGGTGTTATTAAACTAAACCAAACAACCCCATAGTAGAATAGTTGACCTATTTACCTAGTCATGTAATGGTGTTAATTAACTAAACCAGACAACCCCATAGTAGAATAGTTGACCTATTTACCTAGTCATGTAATGGTGTTAATTAACTAAACCAGACAACCCCATAGTAGAATAGTTGCCCTATTTACCTAGTCATGTAATGGTGTTATTATACTAAACCAGACAACCCCATAGTAGAATAGTTGACCTATTTACCTAGTCATGTAATGGTGTTATTATACTAAACCAGACAACCCCATAGTAGAATAGTTGACCTATTTACCTAGTCATGTAATGGTGTTATTAAACTAAACCAAACAACCCCATAGTAGAATAGTTGACCTATTTACCTAGTCATGTAATGGTGTTAATTAACTAAACCAGACAACCCCATAGTAGAATAGTTGCCCTATTTACCTAGTCATGTAATGGTGTTATTATACTAAACCAGACAACCCCATAGTAGAATAGTTGCCCTATTTACCTAGTCATGTAATGGTGTTATTATACTAAACCAGACAACCCCATAGTAGAATAGTTGCCCTATTTACCTAGTCATGTAATGGTGTTATTAAACTAAACCAGACAACCCCATAGTAGAATAGTTGACCTATTTACCTAGTCATGTAATGGTGTTATTGTACTAAACCAGACAACCTCTTAGTAGAATAGTTGACCTATTTACCTAGTCTTGTAATGGTGTTATTAAACTAAACCAGACAACCCCATAGTAGAATAGTTGACCTATTTACCTAGTCATGTAATGGTGTTATTATACTAAACCAGACAACCCCATAGTAGAATAGTTGACCTATTTACCTAGTCATGTAATGGTGTTATTATACTAAACCAGACAACCCCATAGTAGAATAGTTTACCTATTTACCTAGTCATGTAATGGTGTTATTAAACTAAACCAGACAACCCCATAGTAGAATAGTTGACCTATTTACCTAGTCATGTAATGGTGTTATTATACTAAACCAGACAACCCCATAGTAGAATAGTTGACCTATTTACCTAGTCGGCTTGTTGTGTTCTATGCAAGATAAACATTCCTCTTGAGACGCATCCAAGAGCCATAGGGAGGGAAACATGTATTCTGACGAGCGGTCAATGCACAACAATTCTTAATTCAAACGCGGGAAAACACTTTGAAAGCAATGTTGGCAAATTTATTTTGAAAGCAGTTTTGGCCTTTGTTAAAGATGAAGGTATCCCAGTTTTTGCTACCACGTTTATTTCACTACTCCTTCAATTGCATGAGTGGCATCGTTTTACAAATGAAGTTACAACCGGTTTCAAGCCTGGTTTGGACACAGCTGCACAACAACAGAGCTCTTAAAGGGCAATGACGTCTTAAAAGGGCAATGACATACAGTACTTTGTAATAGAAACCCCCAAAATAGTAATGAATAATTAGTTATATATTTCTAATAACATAATAATGATTAATAATAACAATCAGGATGTTGTGTCCAATGGGGTAAATGCAGAAGGACAAACCCCAGGCTTCAGCCGATGGACATTGTATAGCCCCTATGCTGCATCAGTTGGGCTACAGGTGATAATCTGATGATATAGGACATTCATAGGCTATATGCATGGTGCCATATGGAGAAATAATTGTAACATCATTTTTACCAATATATTATTGGGCTCATTTCTGGAGGTGAATGTCCTTTTAAAAAGTCACAAAAACTGAGCTTCTCAGTCCTTCTACATAAAAATTATCCCGTGGTGGACCCCAGACTCAGCAAGGGGACTGGAATTGGTCAAACTCACAGTTTAATACATGTCCAAAATGATCCTCTTTCCCTAAAAGCATCATGGTCATGACTTTCTTACATGAAAGGGGAGATTAACTTCGCCCCAGACAATTTATCTGAGATCAATTTACAGTAAATTTCAGTCATGAGATTTTTGTTTTGCTTTAACCCTTGTGTGTGTGTATGAATGTGTGAGAGCAGTGTGTGTGTGAGTTTGTGCATGAGTGTGTGAGGGCACGTGTGTGTGTGTGTGTATGCGTGTGTGTATGCGTGAGTGCATTGTGTGTGTGTGTGTGTGAGAGTCAGACAGACAGACAGACAGACAGACTGTCAGACAGACAGACTCCAGTTATGTTAACAGTGATTAGTGATTCGTCTGTTTCCTCAACTAGCTCCCACAGTCTCACGTCAGAATTAGACGTTCATCCATGTTACTGAAACTTAACATTTTGAAGGTAACAGCGCTTACTGTTGCCCTTAGTGGCCGGTTTCCGCGTCATTTCCCGACGTCCTCAGACTTGGATGGACGTCGAATACTGACTTGTACTGTATCACAGGTGATCTGCCTGCGTTTCCTCTCCTCACAGCCCGGATAGATAGGGCCTGGTGGAGGAGGTGGGCCTGGTGGTGGAGGTGGGCCTGGTGGTGGAGGTGGGCCTGGTGGTGGAGGTGGGCCTGGTGGTGGAGGTGGGCCTGGTGGAGAAGGTGGTCCTGGTGGATGAGGTATGGGCCTGGTGGTGGACGTGGGCCTGGTGGAGGAGGTGGTCCTGGTGGATGAGGTATGGGCCTGGTGGTGGAGGTGGGCCTGGTGGAGAAGGTGGGCCTGGTGGTGTGGATAGGTGAACAAAGGGCTGCTGCTGTTGCCTTGGAGGCAGATCACCCTCCTGCCTGTCAGAGCCCGCCTCACAGCTGTCACTCAACCTGACTGACAGGTGGTGGTGGGGCTGCCCCCCTGTCTGTATGTGTGTGTGTGTGTGTGTGTGTGTGTGTGTGTGTGTGTGTGTGTGTGTGTGTGTGTGTGTGTGTGTGTGTGTGTGTGTGTGTGTATGAGGGGTGATATGGTGACATAATTGAGCCTAACATAGCTACTGATAAGTCTCACCATGTCACCTAAAGTGTAACTGAGGAAACATTCTTGAATTAACATGTATTTTCAACGCATGTTCACATGTGCGTTTACACGTGTGTTGAACCAACGTGTGAATAAATGAAAACATATTTCTTATAAAACTGCCTCTGCCTTGTGTTTTTCATAGTAGAGGTCGTGTTTCATGTCCCAGTTATCAGGGTTGATCATAGTAGAGGTCATATCCCAGTTATCAGGGTTGATCATAGTAGAGGTCATGTCCCAATTATCAGGGTTGATCATAGTAGAGGTCATGTCCCAGTTATCAGGGTTGATCATAGTAGAGGTCATGTTTCATGTCCCAGTTATCAGGGTTGATCATACAGTGGCTTGTGAAAGTATTCACCCCCCTTGGTATTTTTCCTATTTTGTTGCCTTACAACCTGGAATTAAAATGGATTTTTGGAGGGTTTGTATCATTTGATTTACACAACATGCCTACCACTTTGAAGATGCAAAATCATTTTTTTTGTGAAACTAACAAGAAATAAGACAAAAAAACAGAAAACTTGAGTGTGCATAACTGTTCACCCCCGTAGTAGAGGTCATGTTTCATGTCACAGAAAAAAGCCATTGCTTGAAGAAAATAATAAGAAAACATGTTTGGTGTTCGCCAAAAGGCATGTGGGAGACTCCCCAAACAAATGGAAGAAGGTACTCTGGTCAGATGAGACTAAAATTGAGCTTTTTGGCCATCAAGGAAAAGGCTATGTCTGGCGCAAACCCAACACCTCTCATCACCCCAAGAAAACCATATACAAAGTGAAGCATGGTGGTGGCAGCATCAAGCTGTGGGGATGTTTTTCATCGGCAGGGACTGGGAAACTGGTCAGAATTGAAGGAATGATGGATGGCGCTAAATACAAGGAAATTCTTGAGGAAAACCTGTTTTAGTCTTCCAGAGATTTGAGACTGGGACGAAGGTTCACCTTCCAGCAGGACAATAACCCTAAGCATACTGCTAAAGCAACACTCAAGTGGTTTAAGGGGAAACATTTAAAAACATTTAAATGTCTCCCAGATGCTTAGCTCATTTCATTCCGATCTCCTCTGCATTTTTGTAGCCATTTGCTACAGCCTGTCAACTATGCCTCTGCCTATCCCTGTTCTCTCCTCTCTGCACAGGCTACACAAACACCCCACACTGCGCGGCTGCTGCCTCTCTAACCTGCTGGTCCCTGCACGCACCCCTCACCTGGAGTTCCAGGTCGCAGGCAGCCTCTGGAACTGCCGTTCTGCTGCCAACAAAGCTGACTTCATCCCAGCCTATGCCAACCTCCAGTCCCTCGACTTCCTGGCGCTGACGGAAACATGGATCACCACTGAAAACACTGCTACTCCTACTGCTCTCTCCTCGTCTGACCATGTGCTCTCGCATACCCCGAGAGCATCTGGTCAGAGGGGTGGTGGTACAGGAATCCTCATCTCTCCCAAGTGGACATTCTCAATTTTTCCCCTAACCCATCTGTCTATCTCCTCATTTGAATTCCATGCTGTCACAGTCACTAGCCCATTTAAGCTTAATATCCTTGTCATCTATCGCCCTCCAGGTTCCCTTGGAGAGTTCATCAATGAGCTTGACGCCTTGATAAGTTCCTTTCCTGAGGATGGCTCACCCCTCACAGTTTTGGGGGATTTCAACCTCCCTATGTCCACATTTGACTCATTTCTCTCTGCCTCCTTCTTTCCACTCCTCTCCTCTTTTGACCTCACCCTCTCACCGTCCCCCCCTACTCACAAGGCAGGCAATACGCTTGACCTCATCTTCACTAGATGCTGATCCTCTACTAATCTCACTGCAACTCCCCTCCATGTCTCCGACCACTACTTTGTTTCCTTTTCTCTCTCGCTCTCCTCCCACACTACTCACTCTGCCCCTACACAGATGGTAATGCGCCGCCGCAACCTTCGCTCTCTCTCTCCCACTACTTTCTCCTCTTCCATCCTATCATCTCTTCCCTCTGCTCAATTCTTCTCCCTCCAATCTCCTGATTCTGCCTCCTCAACCCTCCTCTCCTCCCTTTCTGCATCCTTTGACTCTCTGTGTCCCCTATCCTCCCGGCCGGCTCGGTCCTCCCCTCCAGCTCCGTGGCTTGATGACTCACTGCGAGCTCACAGAACAGAGCTCCGGGCAGCGGAGCGGAAATGGAAGAAAACTAAACTCCCTGCCGACCTGGCATCTTTTCACTCCCTCCTCTCTACATTTTCTTCATCTGTTTCTGCTGCTAAGGCCACCTTCTACCACTCTAAATTCCAAGCATCTGCCTCTAACCCTAGGAAGCTCTTTGCCACATTTTCCTCCCTCCTGAATCATCCCCCCCCCCCCCCCCCCCTCCTCTCTCTCTGTGGATGACTTCGTCAACCACTTTGAAAAGAAGGTTGACGACATCCGATCCTCGTTTGTTAAGTCTAATGACACTGCTGGTCCTGCTCACACTGCCCTACCCTATGCTTTGACTTCTTTCTCCCCTCTCTCTCCAGATAAAATCCTGCGACTTGTGACTGCAGGCCGCCCAACAACCTGCCCGCTTGACCCCATCCCCTCCTCCCTTCTCCAGACCATCTCCGGTGACCTTCTCCCCTACCTCACCTCGCTGATCAACTCATCCTTGACCGCTGGCCATGTCCCTTCCGTCTTCCAGAGAGCGAGAGTTGCTCCCCTTCTCAAAAAACCAACACTCGACCCCACTGATGTCAACAACTACAGACCAGTATCCCTTCTTTCTTTTCTTTCCAAAACTATTGAGCGTGCCGTCTTTAGCCAACTCTCTTGCTATCTCTCTCAGAATGACCTTCTTGATCCAAACCAATCAGGTTTCAGGACTGGTCATTCAACTGAGACTGCTCTTCTCTGTGTCACGGAGACTCTCCGCACTGCTAAAGCTAACTCTCTCTCCTCTGCTCTTGTCCTTCTAGACCTGTCTGCTGCCTTTGATACTGTGAACCATCAGATCCTCCTCTCCACCCTCTCCGAGCTGGGCATCTCCGGCGCGGCTCACTCCTGGATTGCGTCCTACCTGACCGGTCGCTCCTACCAAGTGGCGTGTCGAGAAGCTGTCTCCGCACCACGTGCTCTCACCACTGGTGTCCCCCAAGGCTCAGTTCTAGGCCCTCTCCTTTTCTCCCTATACACCAAGTCACTTGGCTCTGTCATATCCTCACATGGTCTCTCCTATCATTGCTACGCTGACGATACACAACTAATCTTCTCCTTTCCCCCTTCTGATAACCAGGTGGCGAATCGCATCTCTGCATGTCTGGCAGACATATCAGTATGGATGACGGATCACCACCTCAAGCTGAACCCTGGCAAGACGGAGCTGCTCTTCCTCCCGGGGAAGGACTGCCCGTTCCATGATCTCGCCATCACGGTTGACAACTCCGCTGTGTCCTCCTCCCAGAGTGCGAAGAGCCTAGGCGTGACCCTGGACAACACCCTGTCGTTCTCCGCCAACATCAAGGCGGTGACCCGCTCCTGCAGGTTCATGCTCTACAACATTCGGAGAGTACGACCCTGCCTTACACAGGAAGCGGCACAGGTCCTAATCCAGGCACTTGTCATCTCCCGTCTGGACTACTGCAACTCGCTGTTGGCTGGCCTCCCTGCCTGTGCCATTAAACCCCTACAACTCATCCAGAATGCCGCAGCCCGCCTGGTGTTCAACCTTCCCAAGTTCTCTCACGTCACCCCCCTCCTCCGCACACTCCACTGGCTTCCAGTTGAAGCTCGCATCCGCTACAAGACCATGGTGCTTGCCTATGGAGCAGTGAGGGGAACGGCACCTCTGTACCTTCAGGCTCTGATCAGTCCCTACACCCAAACGAGTGCATTGCGCTCATCCACCTCTGGCCTGCTGGCTCCCCTTCCTCTGCGGAAGCATAGTTCCCGCTCAGCCCAGTCAAAACTGTTCACTGCTCTGGCACCCCAATGGTGGAACAAGCTCCCTCACGACGCCAGGACAGCGGAGTCACTCACCACCTTCCGGAGACATTTGAAACCCCACCTCTTTAAGGAATACCTGGGATTGGATAAAGGAATCCTTCTACCCCCCCCCCCCAATTGTAAAGTGGTTATCCCACTGGCTATAGGGTGAACGCACCAATTTGTGAGTCGCTCTGGCTAGGAGCGTCTGCTAGATGACGTTGATGTGCCCTTGAGCAAGGCACTTAACCCTAATTGCTCCTGTAAGTCGTTCTGGATAAGAGCGTCTGCTAAATGACTAAAATGTAAATGTAAATGGAATGGCCTAGTCAAAGCCCAGACCTCAATCCAATTGAGAATCTGTGGTATGACTTAAAGATTGCTGTACACCAGCGGAACCCATCCAACTTGAAGGAGCTGGAGCAGTTTTGCCTTGAAGCATGGGCAAAAATCAATTTTAATTCAAGGTTGTAAGGCAACAAAATAGGAAAAATACCAAGGGGGTGAATACTTTCGCAAACCACTGTATACTGAGATCATGTGACAGATCAACTGACATTTAGATTGCACACAGGTGGACTTTATTTAACTAATTATGTGACTTCTGAAGGTAATTGATTGCACCAGAACTTATTTAGAGGCTTCATAGCAAAGGGGGTGAATACATATGCACGCACCACTTTTCCGTTCATTATTTTTTTGAATTTTCTGAAACAAGTTATTTATTTCATTTCACTTCACCAATTTGGACTATTTTGTGTATGTCCATTACATGAAATCCAAAAAAAACTCCATTTAAATTACAGGTTGTAATGTAACAAAATAGGAAAAACGCCAAGGGGGATGAATACTTTTACAAGGCACTATAGTAGAGGTCATGTTTCATGTCCCAGTTATCATGGTGTATCATAGTAGAGGTCATGTCTCAGTTATCAGGTCTGATCAAAGTGGAGAAAAATGTCAAAATTATCAGGGTTGATCATAGTAGAGGTCATGTCCCAGTTATCAGGGTTGATCATAGTAGAGGTCATGTCTCAGTTATCAGGGTTGATCATAGTAGAGGTCATGTTTAATATCCCAGTTATCAGCGTTGATCATAGTAGAGGTCATGTTTCATGTACCACTTATCGTTGTTGATCATAGTAGAGGTCATGTCCCAGTTATCAGGGTTGATCATAGTAGAGGTCATGACCCAGTTATCAGGGTTGATCATAGTAGAGGTCATATCCCAGTTATCAGGGTTGATCATAGTAGAGGTCATGTCCCAGTTATCAGGGTTAATCATAGTAGAGGTCATGTCCCAGTTATCAGGGTTGATCATAGTAGAGGTAATGTTTCATGTCCCAGTTATCATGGTTGATCATAGTAGAGGTCATGTCCCAGTTATCAGGGTTGATCATAGTAGAGGTCATGTTTCATCTCCCAGTTATCAGGGTTGATCATAGTAGAGGTCATGTCCCAGTTATCAGGGTTGATCATAGTAGAGGTAATGTCCCAGTTATCAGGGTTGATCATAGTAGAGGTCATGTCCCAGTTATCAGGGTTGATCATAGTAGAGGTCATGTCCCAGTTATTAGGGTTGATCACAGTAGAGGTCATGTCCCAGTTATCAGGGTTGATCATAGTAGAGGTCATGTTTCATGTCCCAGTTATCAGGGTTGCTCATAGTAGAGGTCATATCCCAGTTATCAGGGTTGATCATAGTAGAGGTCATGTCCCAGTTATCAGGGTTGATCATAGTAGAGGTCATGTCCCAGTTATCAGGGTTGATCATAGTAGAGGTCATGTCCCAGTTATCAGGGTTGATCATAGTAGAGGTCATGTCCCAGTTATTAGGGTTGATCATAGTAGAGGTCATGTCCCAGTTATCAGGGTTGATCATAGTAGAGGTCATGTCCCAGTTATCAGGGTTGATCATAGTAGAGGTCATGTCCCAGTTATCAGGGTTGATCATAGTAGAGGTCATGTCCCAGTTATCAGGGTTGATCATAGTAGAGGTCATGTCCCAGTTATCAGGGTTGATCATAGTAGAGGTCATGTCCCAGTTATCAGGGTTGATCATAGTAGAGGTCATGTCCCAGTTATCAGGGTTGATCATAGTAGAGGTCATGTCCCAGTTATCAGGGTTGAACATAGTAGATCTGGTGTCCCAGTTATCAGGGTTGATCATAGTAGAGGTCATATCCCAGTTATCAGGGTTGATCATAGTAGAGGTCATGTCCCAGTTATCAGGGTTGATCATAGTAGAGGTCATGTCCCAGTTATCAGAGTTGAACATAGTAGATCTGGTGTCCCAATTATCAGGGTTGATCATGTGGTAGAAATATTAGTTCAATAATATTTCTCAGAAACCAGAGCTTGTCGATTCAGTATAGACTTTATTACAAAGTAACAAGCCGAGCTGGTCCATGAAGCATCTGTCCATCCTGACTCAGAGCTCTCCTTTTATACAGTTTCATGCTTACATAGTCACTCCTCTTTATATAAAGGATTAATGAATTTTACTGCCACTCCACTATTTTCTTCCAAAGTCCAAGTGTTATCTCTCTAGGTGGGGTTTCCCCTTGCCTATTATCTCAGCTTTATTGGTGACCAGGACTCTTTCCCCAAATACATACATATGTTAAAGGATAATTGAATAGTGTGTTGATTATAGTTACTACCCAGGCATGCATCTGGATTACATGCTTTTTCTGTTTTGCCCTTATCATTTCATGACATACAGTGGGGAGAACAAGTATTTGATACACTGCCGATTTTGCAAGTTTTCCTACTTCCAAAGCATGTAGAGGTCTGTAATTTTTTATCATAGGTACACTTCAACTGTGAGAGACGGAATCTAAAACAAAAATCCAGAAAATCACATTGTATGATTTTTAAGTAATTCATTTGCATTTTATTGCATGACATAAGTATTTGATACATCAGAAAAGCATAACTTAATATTTGGTACAGAAACCTTTGTTTGCAATTACAGAGATCATACGTTTCCTGTAGGTCTTGACCAGGTTTGCACACACTGCAGCAGGGACTTTGGCCCACTCCTCCATACAGACCTTCTCCAGATCCTTCAGGTTTCGGGGCTGTCGCTGGGCAATACGGACTTTCAGCTCCCTCCAAAGATTTTCTATTGGGTTCAGGTCTGGAGACTGGCTAGGCCACTCCAGGACCTTGAGATGCTTCTTACGGAGCCACTCCTTAGTTGCCCTGGCTGTGTGTTTCGGGTCGTTGTCATGCTGGAAGACCCAGCCATGACCCATCTTCAATGCTCTTACTGAGGGAAGGAGGTTGTTGGCCAAGATCTCGCGATACATGGCCCCATCCATCCTTCCCTCAATACGGTGCAGTCGTCCTGTCCCCTTTGCAGAAAAGCATCCCCTAAGAATGATGTTTCCACCTCCATGCTTCACGGTTGGGATGGTGTTCTTGGGGTTGTACTCATCCTTCTTCTTCCTCCAAACACGGCGAGTGGAGGTTAGACCAAAAAGCTCTATTTTTGTCTCATCAGACCACATGACCTTCTCCCATTCCTCCTCTGGATCATCCAGATGGTCATTGGGAAACTTCAGATGGGCCTGGACATGCGCTGGCTTGAGCAGGGGGACCTTGCGTGCGCTGCAGGATTTTAATCCATGACGGCGTAGTGTGTTACTAATGGTTTTCTTTGAGACTGTGGTCCCAGCTCTCTTCAGGTCATTGACCAGATCCTGCCGTGTAGTTCTGGGCTGATCCCTCACCTTCCTCATGATCATTGATGCCCCACGAGGTGAGATCTTGCATGGAGCCCCAGACCGAGGGTGCTTGACCGTCATCTTGAACTTCTTCCATTTTCTAATAATTGCGCCAACAGTTGTTGCCTTCTCACCAAGCTGCTTGCCTATTGTCCTGTAGCCCATCCCAGCCTTGTGCAGGTCTACAATTGTATCCCTGATGTCGTTACACAGCTCTCTGGTCTTGGCCATTGTGGAGAGGTTGCAGTCTGTTTGATTGAGTGTGTGGACAGGTGTCTTTTATACAGGTAACGAGTTCAAACAACTGTGAGAGCCGGAATTTTTACTGGTTGGTAGGTGATCAAATACTTATGTCATGCAATAAAATGCAAATTAATTACTTAAAAATCATACAATGTGATTTTCTGGATTTTTGTTTTAGATTCCGTCTGTCACAGTTGAAGTGTACCTATGATAAAAATTACAGACCTCTACATGCTTTGTAAGTAGGAAAACCTGTATGTACTGGAAAATTACCCATATATCCCCCCTTTGGGACATACCAGGTCCCAAATGAATTTTTTTCTCCTGGAAAAAACCCTCATAGCAACATTCTGAATATGACACCCAAGATATGTGGCCCTCCCTCGCGGTCACCTCTCTAACAGCTATTTCAGTTCAAATCTAAAACCTGTTAGAAGATTAAGGGCATGGTCCGTAGACTCTTGTAACCAGAAAACCCTATTTTACGTACATATTTAGACAAACAAATATTCAGAAGGCCTAACATAATTTCTAACTTTCTTAGTTACAACTTATAACAATATAACAAATCAACATAAGACGAGTGTAAGCATGTGCATGTACTTATTCCTAGCCTTGCTATTTGTGATTTCATTTTATAAGAGTATATTCAGATCAATATATCTTCATTATCTGACCCATCATGATGAGGTCGAGGAGCCCAGTCAGGTACCGGGTATAGGTTCGGGAATTTTCCTTCTGGGTTGACCCCCAGTCGTTGCTGTTGACTTTTGTAGCCATGGCAGGCCCATCCACCCCCAGGGATAACACCATACAGACATTCAGGATTCCCAGCCATGGCAGGCCCATCCACCCCCAGGGACAACACCATACAGACATTCAGGATTCCCAAATGGGCAGTCCAGTGGTCCTCCTTTAATATTGCAGGGCTTTCCATATTTGTTAACATACTGTCCTGGAGCTCCGGGGCGGGGTATATTTATTTGGGTGAATTGTTAACAATTGTCTGTACAGTCATCTGTTTTACTGTGGTTTGAATCAAGAGGGATTTCAGCAAAGGCAGTACACTGCAAAAGACCACTCCTACTACCACCATTGCTATGCCTATCATGATTGCCATTTTTGCAAACATTGCTCCCCACTATCCCAGGGTTAAGTCCAGCCAGTCCCAGGTGTGAGCATCATGCCCAGCATTGTCCTTAACTTCTTTCCGTAGTCCTTTGAGCTTAGTCATTGCTTCAGTGAATGAGCCATCCGGGGCAGTATTATTGGGAATTAAGGTACAACATTCATCCCCAAACATAACAGACGCCACCTTTTTCTGCTAAGAGCCAGTTTAGAGCCTGCCTATTCTGCCAGGTCATTCTACTTGTTGCCTGTACTTGCTCTCCCAGGGCTGTTAGCGCAGAGTCTGTGTAATTAATAAACCTCTGTTGATTATAGTAAATATATATGATCCATTCCAGGTTTTTGTTGGGTGATATCCAGACGAATATTGATTCAAATCCTGAATTAATTTAGTCTCTTGCTTTATATTCCTTCGGAATTCCTCTAGGCTGACCTATTGAGTCTAAATATACATACGGGTCATGTTCATACGGGTCATGTTCATACGGGTCATGGTTCATACGGGTCATGTTCATACGGGTCATGTTCATACGGGTCATGGTTTATACGGGTCATGTTCATACGGGTCATGTTCATACGGGTCATGTTCATACGGGTCATGTTCATACGGGTCATGGTTTATACGGGTCATGTTCATACGGGTCATGTTCATACGGGTCATGTTCATACGGGTCATGGTTTATACGGGTCATGTTCATACGGGTCATGTTCATACGGGTCATGTTCATACGGGTCATGTTCATACGGGTCATGGTTCATACGGGTCATGTTCATACGGGTCATGTTCATACGGGTCATGTTCATACGGGTCATGTTCATACGGGTCATGGTTTATACGGGTCATGTTCATACGGGTCATGTTCATACGGGTCATGGTTCATACGGGTCATGTTCATACGGGTCATGTTCATACGGGTCATGTTCATACGGGTCATGTTCATACGGGTCATGGTTTATACGGGTCATGTTCATACGGGTCATGGTTTATACGGGTCATGTTCATACGGGTCATGGTTTATACGGGTCATGTTCATAGGGGTCATGTTCATTCCTTCGGAATCCCTCTAGGCTGACCTATTGAGTCTAAATATACATTGGGGTCATACTCATGCACTCTTTTTACCCTTCCTATGTTTGTGGTTCTTTCTCCAGTTTTCTGTCTCCCAGTATTATTACTATTCCATGGGCTACCTTAATCCTGGCACATGTTCCCGACCACCCCTTAGGTAATGTTGCTGTAATATTTCCTTGTCCACACATCCAGAAGGTGTCCGCTATTGCCTGATCCTGACTTCCGAATGCCCAATTATCAGCTTGGTACAATCCGTAGTTATTCCCTGAACGTGTCACTATTATTTCTCCCTTTGTTACGTTCAGTGTATGGCTGCATTTAGGAAAGTTGCCTACTGATATGTTTCCATTATTCCAGTAGAATTCATGCTCGCCTATAATTTTAGTTCCTACCTCAGGTAATGAGTGTGCTGCTACCTTATTACTTATTCTAACATCCATTCTTCTACACTCAGGAACTATAGTAAAATTACTATTAATTCTTGCTTGTTTTTCTTTGCTTCCAAGGTACCTCATACATTCCACGGGGCAAAAATTCCTAGGTTGTTGAGTTGTATTTCCTGATGTATTATTGTGGTTGCTTTGTGCTAAGCATTTTTTCCATCCCTGTTTTACGGGGACTACCATCATATCTGTTTAGTCTGCTTTAGAGCAGGCCCAAAAATCTGATTTGGTATGGTGTTTAGGTGTATACTGCATCCATTTATACAAATCATTTTTATTAGCTTTTCCCCATAGTCCCTTCAATGTTGTTGGTGTTTCCATTGTTTCCGGTAACCTGGGCTAGGTTGTTTATTTTTCGGATTCCTCCAATTAGTCAAAAACTCCCATACATTTGAAAAGAACCCAGTTGGTCCTGGTGTTTCTAATTCTGTCGTTGCTGGTTTAGTTGTTACGACAGTTGACGGTCCTTGGGTGATTACCATGGTTGTGTTAGTTGTCCCTGTTTCTCTTTTTTGTCTAGGTTGATGTGTGGGAGTAGGAGTAATGTCAATCGTTGTTATACTGTTCCCTTCTGACCATTTAGTGCTGACTATTTCCAAAACATATTTTGCATTTTTATTTTACGTCAATTCTTTTAAGGTAATTACCCAAGTGGTGTTTCCCTTGTCAAGTTCTATTTTGCAACCATATTTATCCCAGATGGCTTATCCCGTTGTTTGATGATGGGTCCACCCACAGAGTGATAATTCTGGCAGAGGTTTGTTCCTCCGTAATGAAAAATACCTTAGAATTTCTGTACCGGGCCGTTTCCAACGGTACCTGCTTCTCCTTCTAGCCTCAGGGGTTGGTTCCTTAGGTATTGGGTTAGGGTGGTGGGATCAGAAGGTATTGGGTTAGGGTGGTGGGATCAGAAGGTATTGGGTTAGGGTGGTGGGATCAGAAGGTATTGGGTTAGGGTGGTGGGATCAGAAGGTATTGGGTTAGGGTGGTGGGATCAGAAGGTATTGGGTTAGGGTGGTGGGATCATAAGGTATTGGGTTAGGGTGGTGGGATCAGAAGGTATTGGGTTAGGGTGGTGGGATCAGAAGGTATTGGGTTAGGGTGGTGGGATCAGAAGGTATTGGGTTAGGGTGGTGGGATCATAAGGTATTGGGTTAGGGTGGTGGGATCAGAAGGTATTGGGTTAGGGTGGTGGGATCAGAAGATTTTTGGCTTGTTTAATATCCATGAGTTTTGCATGTTCATTCCCCACAGGTTTTCCATTTTCATTTATTTTGTACTTGATTTCCACACAATTATCTTTTAGGCATTTAATTCTAAACAGTATATATCCTTCTATCTGACATCTGCCTAGTCTAGGCCAGCCTGTGTGCAATATTAGATCCCTGCTCATAATAGATATTCTTCCTGGTTCAGTAAGGCTATCTCTAGAATACTGTATAGTTGTGGGCAGACTTACTACCATCTTTCCTAGGTTAACTGCTATTAGTGTTAGGGCCATTACGCAGTTTTTCAACTGTGCTGAAGGGCAGAGAAGTCAATGGAGGGGAAGTCTCTTTCCCACCCATTTCCTGTTGTTTCTCCATCCTCTTGGGTAGCGCCTCCATCTGAGGTAACTGCCAGAGTAGGTATGCCATCAGGAGCAATTTACACATCACTCCTCCCCATCCCTTGACTCTCTGGATCTCCAGGAGGGAGTGCCTGTTGGTCTTCGATGTTTGTGCTGAAGCTCGTACATGCTTCTTCTTCTTCTTGGACCCCGCCTTGTCCCTCAATATCCTCAGCTTCCTCATGGCTTGCCGGTGGTACGCCGATTCCCTTCGGGACCCTGGTGCAGTGGTTCAGATGGTACCACTTCGTACTTCCTTCCACCTGTATCGCTGTGGGTGTTGCTCGGATCACTGTGTCCTTCTCTCCTGGGCTCGTTCTACTTTCTGCGGAACACTCGGATGTAGACTTGGTCGCCTGGTATCACCAGGCCTGGCTCCTCTGGTCTGTGTTCAGGTTCTCACCTGTTTTCCTGGAGATAAATAACTTGATATATAGCAGTTAGTTGTCTTACATATGCTTTAAGATCCATCTCTAATTGTTCCAATGAGGGTCCTTTGTAGGGCCCTCTCAGAACTGGCACTGGCATGGGTCGACCCGTAAGCATTTCATGCGGGGTTAGGTGCGTATTTCTGTTAGTTTGCATGCGATAGCTCATTAAAGCAAGTGGCAGTGCATCCACCCAGTTAAGCTTTGCACTGGTAAAGATTTTATTCAATTTAGCCTTGAGGGTTCCATTTATTCTCTCAACCATCCCTTGCGACTGTGGGCGATATACACATCCCAGTCTTTGCCTAATTCTTAACAGCTGTAGCACTTGCTTCACCTGTGGTGAGTGATTTTGAAGGAGTCAGGCGCAGGAGGGTAAATCACAGAATAAAAGGGTTTATTCCCAAAACACAGCGGTACGCAGCAATGCGTCAAACACTCCAGTGCGTAAATCAAGCGCACTGGGAAACAACAAGGCACACAGGGAAATATCCCGGTGATACAAAATACAAGGAGCTCCACCGAGCTAATCTAACCTCCACAATAAACAATCACACACAAAGACAAGGGGGCAGAGGGAACACTTATACACGTACTAATGAGGGGATATGAACCAGGTGTGTGTAATAAACAAGACAAAACAAATGGAATGATGAGATGAGGAGCGGCAGTGGCTAGAAGGCCGGTGATGACGAACGCCGAAGCCTGCCCGAACCAGGAGAGGAGGCAGCTTCGGAGGAAGTCGTGACATCACCGTTTTCGGAATAAAATGCTGATCCATTGCCTGAGCTGATTTTTGTCAGTATTCCAAACCTGGGTATTACTTCTCTGGTTAGAAATGTGATTACTGTCCCTGATCCTAGATCTGCTGATGGTACCACCTCTACCCATCTGCTAAATCTATCTATTATTACTAGCATGTATCTTTTGCCATTTACCTTTTTTATCATATCCACATAGTCCATGACTAGGTGTCGGAATGGTCCTTCTGGGACTGGTATGTGACTATAGTTATTCCTTTTCGTACATTGTTTTGTGCACACACCTCACATTTTGTTAATGCCTCATCTACCATTGCCTGTAGGTATGGTGACCAGTATCCTTGTTTTTAAATTTTCCTTATCACTTCCCCCCTTGGTCAAAACCATGCGCATCAGTTATCAGCAGATGAAGCAACATGGTAGGTGCTACTATGGTTCCTTCATGAGACCTCCATAGTCCTATCGTGTCTTTGGTGACACATTGTTTGTTCATAAGTTCCTGCTCTTTCCTGCATCCTAATTATTTCATCTGGTTGTGGTATAGATTCAATAATGACCATTGGTGCCGTTAATACCGGGATGGTGCATTTAGATGCTTTTTTGGCAGCTTCATCAGCTGCATTATTGCCTTTAATCACAAGCACATTTCCTTTCTTGTGCGCCTGACATTTCATTATTGCCAGTTATGCGGGGTACATTAATGCCGTCATTAGTTCTATGATCTGCTTGTGATGTTGTACAATCACTTTTCCTAAATCCTCGTTGTTTCCAGACTGCCCCAAATAGGTGGCATATCCCATGTGCATATGCCGAATCAGTATATACCGTATGTTAACTGTCTTCCTTTTTCCTAGAGTGCAGGCCGCGGTAAGTGCTTTTAGTTCGGCTAACTGGGCTGAGCACGGCTGTGGACAGTATTCTGCTATCACTTCTTTAAACTCCTTTCCTTGTTTTCATACCACTGCATAACCTGCATGATTTCCCGTATGGTCTTTATAACAGGACCCATCAACAAAATATTATTCTACGTACTCTTCCCCCATCTTAGGCAATGGGGTTGACTCAAGGTCTGGTCTAAGTCTGGTAAACGTCAAGGAGTTTGCTACACAGTCATGCGCTTGTCCCTCAAATTCTAAAGGAATTCTTTCAGCTGGGTTCACCGTACTGCGCCGTTTAATGGGAACATCTGGATAGGTTGGTAGGGTCATATATTCTAAGGTTCACCGTACCGCGCCGTTTAATGGAAACGTCTGGATAGGTTAGTAGGGTCATATATTCTAAGGTTCTAGCATTGGTCAGGACACATTTTCCTTTCTCTATTAACTCCACTATTTTATGGTGTGTGTGTATTGTTACTGGTAATGGTGGATGCTTTATCCTATGCATTAGTGCAGCTAAGCCTTGATAACAGGGTGGGTATCCCTGGGCGACAGAGTCCAATTTAGTCCTATAATATGCAATGGGCTGTTTACGTCTTCCACTGCATGTTTCTTTTTTTTCCTTTTTTTTTCAGGGGGTTAGATCAGCTTTAATATTTCAGATAGATTGTGAATAAATACTTATTTCCCTCATTAAAATGCAAATCAATTTATAACATTTTTGACATGCGTTTTTCTGGATTATTTTGTTGTTATTCTGTCTCTCACTGTTCAAATAAACCTACCATTAAAATTATAGACTGATCTTGTCTTTGTCAGTGGGCAAACGTACAAAATCAGCAGGGAATCAAATTATTTTTTCCCTCACTGTATATACTTATTATGGACAAAGTATGCTTTACATTAGTTATCTTGTTGTTATTAGTTGTTGTTATTAGTCCCATCCTTCAGCTCCATTCAACACCTCCCATCTATCTCGTAATATCATCCATATTGAATTTCTATTTGCCATATATTTTTCAACTGTACTGTGATGTTTTACAAAAGTTCTGAACCTTTCTATTCTCATTGTTTCTACAGATCGTAAATTGAATATAAACATTTTTGCTAAAAGTATTATTATATTATTGATCGACTGACTATGACTTTTCAGATCACCCAGTAGTGTTATCTGCAGGGTTAGCTCCAGGTAAATATTGCAATCCTTTAGCCATTCCTGGACCTGTGCCCAAAAACAAGCTACAAATGGACAGTACCAAAACAAATGATCTAATGATTCTGTCTCTTCACAGCAAAATATGCAGAGCTTGGAAGATTGCATCCCCCATATCAATAACATTCTATTGGTAGCAAGAATTTTATACAATAATTTAAATGGAAAAATGCAAAGTTTTGAATACGGCGTCGTTTTGCGTATCAATTCATAAACACTGTGCCATGGAATCGGTACGTCAAAAATCTCTTCCCAACTATTTTGCAATCTATATGGGACGGCTGTCAATCCTTTGGTCCTTAAATGTTACTGGTATACTTTTTTATTTATCACAGTTTTCTTTAACCAGTTATGTTCTTTAATGCGGCCGACAGACAAGTTCCTTACTTTTTCCCCCTTCCACTTTCCTTTTCCATTTTTGCGGTAATGCTGCAATTATTTGGTTGTATTGAATAGAAATCGGTACAAAACACCTCAAGATAAAAACATAATATTCAAAATCAGTAAGTTAGACTAAATATTAGCATTTCATATATTCGCAGTTAATATAATTCAATCTGGATAATAACAGAAATAAGATCATAAGGCTAGAGAAATATATCGACAAATATTACTACAACAAGCAACACCCAAACATGACTGAAGACAAGCGTGGAGAGCCAATCCCCAAAAGAAAACGCGACTCATCGACAGATACAGATGATATATGCTTTTCACCACTAGGTATGGTAAGTGTGGAAAGCGACCTGTTGAAGTCGATAAATGACAAATTGGGCATACTAGAACTGGTCAGTAAAGACGTAAAAGAGTTGAAAGCGAGTCTTCAAATGAGTGACGAAAAAGCTTTGGTAATGGAGAAAGAAACCAAAGAAATAAAAGTGACAGTCTCTAAAATGGAAACGGACGTTAGGGAATTAAAAAAGGAGAACAATCTTCTGAGAGAAGCCTTACTAGACATCCAAACTAGATCGATGAGGGAAAATCTAGTACTTACGGGTATTCAGGAAAAGGAGGGAGAAATAACAGAGAATATTATGAAGGACTTCCTGCATACAGCGCTGCAAATCCCACTCGAGGCTGTCGATAAAATCCAACTCGAACGTGTACATCGTTTCGGAAAAAGAGGACAGAAATATGAGCGCCCAATCGTTGCCAAATTTGCTTTTTTTAAGGACAAAGCTATGGTGAAAAGCCTGGGAAGGAGACTTGCTGGCACGAAAATAGGCATGAATGATCAGTTCCCGAAGGAGATTGTAGAAAGGCGCAAAGTTCTGTATCCAATCTTCAAGGAAAACAGATTAAAAGGGAAACGTGTTGCACTAGTGGTGGATAAATTATATATTGACAACCAAATGTTCAGAGACACAAAGACTACTCCATGGCTATTCTAAAAGTTGTAATGGAGGAGTCAAATATTGGAGCACCTGATACTAGCAATGATAGGGATTGTAATATTAAATAATATTTATAGTAAGTATAGTATTTTATAAATGGATAAAACGATATAACAAGCAGAATAATACATCTTTATATACAAATAATTAGAACATGGATTTTTTGGCGGGAGGTTGTTGTTTTGGCGGATGGTTGTTGTGGTTGGTCCTGTGTTCTCTCTGGCGTCCTTTCCCCCTTGCGGCAGATGTGGATGCGGGTGCGTTTGCACGCTCGGCCCATTTCTTCCGCAGTCAGCCATGTGGTGTGCATTTTTGTGTTTGAAAAGGTACGGCGTTAAGTGAGTGAGAGGGGAAATGGTTGCATATCCCAGAGCCGACCGGGGGTCTATGAACAGGGGTAGTGAGAGAGAGAGCTTTCAATTTTGTGTAGATGAGGGATATACATTTTTAAATATAGTAAACATCTAATCTAATTATTCATTGTCCTATCATGATGGAAAGATCCCTAACCCTATAACCTGGACACCCACCTGAGCGACCCATACACCAAAGAGAAGTTCCCATCTATTTTATGGACCTGCTGTGAATATGCAGCCTAAATAGAGAAATAAATGCGGTCAGAGACCTACTTGAGCAGCACCGCCCCCTCAAGATTCTGAGCCTGCCTGGCAGGGTTGGTCCTACAAAGCCAGAGCCCCCTGATGGGAGAGCATAATATACAAGGAAATTCTCAAAGCTGCTAATGAGAACCTTGACGACCTTTTACCTAGCCGGTGGGGATTCCGGTGGGGTACGCCCACCCAGGTAGTGGCAGTGCTGGCAACACTGGCTGCAGTAACCCCTGGGGAGGGGGTCACACTCGGACAATCAGAGAGGGGGTTTATCATTGTGGCCCAGGTGGCACAAAATAATCAAAGGTCTGACCGCATGGAGATGCTTGGGAAAATGGTTACAACAGGGGATCAGAGTGTTTGTGTCTCAGGTGAAGAGGGTGGATCTGATCTCCATCACCTAGGACTTGACATAGATTAAGTAGATTAATCAAATCTCACATTGTTGTCAATTTCTGCTCAATTTGCATGCTTTCTCAATCAGCTTTAACTGTATGTGCACTCGTAGATCAAGTTATTTCTCGGGTTGGGCTCTGGGATATAACAGCCGTTGAGTATTGGATTTTATGGTGGATTGTGGAGGAGGGGGGTTGAGTGTGTTGGAGTATGTGAGTATGTGCGTGTGTGCTGGTCTGGCATCTGTTGTGGGGGGGGTGGGGATGTTGGGGGGGGGGGGTATGGGATGGACCGCGGGAATTATTTGCTAGGATAATAATTGCTTGTCAATGAATTAAATGTAATATAATGGCAATCCTGGTTATATGTTAGAATCCTATGCGTGAACTGCCGACATTATTACGCATATTAATTGATAATGATGGAAAATAGGATATGCATAATAAAATAAATAAATAATAGTTATATAGATATATATATATAGAGGTGAAAGCATTGGAAATGCTTTTGGCGGTTAACCTGCTTCTGTTTTGTGGGTGGCACTGTGTGCTGTTTTCGATGGATGGGTCCTGGCCCCTTAGGGATACGGAGCGACGTGGGGGGGATGCTGATCACTGGGATGGCGGCTCAACTTGGGATGGGGAGGGGCTTTAGCGGGGGACTTAGTGGAGAACAATTGAAGGGTTACTCCGTAGCAATGCAAATATCACGGTACAGCTATATGGACACTCAATCATTACGCTATTTTTTATTGGTAAATTTACAAACATATATAATGATAAATAGACTTGAAACTTGTATCTCATTATGGTGTATGGTGAAATAAGTATAGCCAGTTATAATTGTAATGGCTTAGCTGATAATAACAAAAGAAGACCAATATTTACATGGCTCAAAGAGAAGGAATATAATATCTATTGTATACAGGAAACTCATTCAACAATTCGAGATGAAGTAGCGTGGAAAAAAGAATGGGGGGGGGGAAATATACTTCTCCCATGGGCAAAGAAATTCAAAAGGGGTGATGATATTAATTAATAGTAATTTCGATCCGAATGTGCAAATTGTCCAAATAGATACGCAAGGTAGATGGATTATTTTAAATATGGTATTGGACAATGAACAGATATGGCTCATTAACCTTTACGGACCAAATAATGATGATCCACAATTCTTTGACAATATATATAATAAATTATCAAGCCTGCAAGCAACTCAAGACAATATTATTATGGTGGGGGATTATAATACTGTTTTAAATAGCTCAATGGACCGAAAAGGAAATCACACCACAAACAATCACCCACATGCTCTTAAGGAAATTGTGAATGTCATGGATACATTAGAACTAGTAGATATATGGAGGCTTAAATATGCTGATCTAGTGAGATATACATGGCGGAGACTGAATCAAGCTAGTCGTCTTGACTTCTTTCTTATCTCATTCTCGTTGGCACCAAAAGTAAAAAAAGTGTTGATAGGGGACAGAATGCGGTCGGACCATCATATAATAGGCATATACATTACTCTGACTGAATTTCCACGTGGGCGAGGATATTGGAAATTTAATCAAAGCCTATTAGATGATAATTTATTTATAATTAGAATAAAGGAATTTATAACTGACTTTTTCCAACATAACTTAGGTACAGCGAATCCCCTTATTGTATGGGACACCTTTAAATGTGCCTTTAGAGGCCATGCAATTCAGTACTCATCTCGAAAACAAAAGCAATTTAGGTCAAAAGAGTTTATACTAAGAAAGGAAATAGAAAGTCTAACAGAACAGATAGATGGCAATAAAAACTGTAACATAGAGGCTCAGAATAAATTAGAGGAAAAACAAAAATAAATGGAAAAACTTATTCAAGAAAGATCAAGTGTAATATATTATAAAAATAAAGCAAACTGGATGGAATATGGGGAAAAATGCACAAAATTCTTTTTTAATCTTCAACATAGGAATGCTACCAAAAAGAACTTAATGAAACTGGTTACAATTGACGGAGTCACCCATAATTCACCTAATGATATTTTGAAGGAAGAAACAAAGTATTTTAAGCATATGTTTTCTTTTCAGTCGCCTCCATCTCCTCTAACTGAAGCTAATTGTAGAGATTTTTTTCCTATTGATAATGTCAAATTAACAGCCACACAGAAAGACTCATGTGAAGGTGGAATTACAGAGGAGGAACTTCTGGATGCAATTAAAGACTTTAAGTCCGGGAAAACTCCAGGGTTGGATGGCATACCAATCGAGGTATACCAAACCTTTTTTGAAATACTAAGAGGACCGTTATTAGCATGTTTTAACCACTCCTATGTAAATGGTAGATTATCTGACACTCAAGAAGAAGGTCTGATCTCATTATTACTGAAACAGGATACAAGTGGAAAATATAAAGATCCAGTCCATTTACAAAATTGGAGGCCCCTTACACTTCAGTGTTGTGATGCAAAAATCCTAGCAAAATGTATAGCGCATAGAATTAAAAAGGTATTGTCGGATATTATTCATTCTAATCAGACAGGTTTTTTACATGGAAGATACATTGGAGACAATATAAGGCAAGTATTGGAAACAATAGAACACTATGGAAAATATGGGAAACCAGGCCTGCTATTCATAGCAGACTTCGAAAAGGCATTTGATAAAGTTCGACTGGAATTCATATATAAATGCCTGGAGCATTTCAATTTTGGAGAATCTCTTATAAAATGGGTCAAAATCATGTATAGTAACCCTAGGTGTAAAATAGTAAATAATGGCTATTTCTCAGAAAGTTTCAAACTGTCAAGAGGAGTGAAACAAGGTTGTCCACTATCGGCATATCTATTTATTGTGGCCATCGAGATGTTAGCTATTAAAATCAGATCCAATAATAATATCAGAGGATTAGAAATACAGGGCTTAAAAACAAAGGTGTCATTGTACGCAGATGATTCATGTTTTCTTTTAGATCCACAACTAGAATCCCTCCACAGCCTCATAGAGGATCTAGATACATTTTCTAACCTCTCTGGATTAAAACCAAATTATGACAAATGTACTATATTACGTATTGGATCACTAAAAAATTCAATTTTTACATTACCATGTAGTTTACCAATAAAATGGTCTGATGGTGATGTGGATATACTCGGAATACATATCCCAAAGGAAATAAATGATCTCACTTCAATAAATTTTAATAGAAAGTTAGCAAAAATAGATAAGATCTTACTACCATGGAAAGGAAAATACCTGTCAATTTGTGGAAAAATCACCCTGATTAACTCTTTAGTATTATCCCAGTTTACCTATTTGCTTATGGTCTTGCCTACGCCTAGCAAACAGTTTTTTAAATTATATGAGAAAAAAATATTCAATTTTATTTGGAACGGCAAGCCAGACAAAATTAAAAGAGCATATTTATATAATGAATATGAATTCGGAGGACAGAAATTATTAAATATTAAAGCATTAGACCTATCACTAAAATCTTCAGTCATCCAAAAGTTATACTTAAATCCGAACTGGTTCTCAAGCAAATTAGTAAGATTGTCTCACCCACTGTTCAAGAAAGGCCTTTTTCCCTTTATTCAGATTACAACCTCTCACTTTCAGTTATTTGAAAAGGAAATAATCTCCCAAATGTCACTATTTCTAAAACAAGCCATAGAAAGTTGGTTACAATTTCAATTTAATCCTCCAGAAACGACAGAACAAATAATGCAACAAATATTGTGGTTAAATTCAAATATACTAATTGACAAAAAACCTATATTTATTGACAGAATGTTTAAAAAAGGTATAATCTTCGTAAATGATATCATCGGTAGGACTGGTGGAGTTATGTCGCACATGCAGCTAATAAAAACATATGGAAATGTCTGCTCTACCCAAAATTACAACCAAATAATTGCAGCCATACCGCAAAAGTGGAAGAGGAAAGTTGAAGGGGGAGAAAGTAAGGAACTTGTCTGTCGGCCTTGCATTAAAGAACATAATTGGTTAAGGAAAACTGTGATAAATAAAAAAGTATATCAGTTTCACTTAAGGACCAAAGGATTGACAGCAGTCCCATATAGATTGCAAAATAGTTGGGAAGAGATCTTTGACGTACCGATCCCATGGCATAGTGTTTATGAACTGACACGCAAAACGACACCGGATTCAAAAATTAGAATCTTTCAATTTAAATTATTATATAAAATTCTTGCTACCAATAGAATGTTATTTATATGGGGGATACAATCTTCCCAGCTCTGCAGATTTTGCTGTGAAGAGATAGAATCATTAGATCATTTGTTTTGGTTCTGTCCATTTGTAGCTTGTTTTTGGACACAGGTCCAGGAATGGCTAAAGGATTGCAATATTTACCTGGAACTAACCTTGCAGATAGCATTACTGGGTGATCTGAAAAGTCATAGTCAATCAATCAATAATATAATAATACTTTTAGCAAAAATGTTTATTTTTAATTCACAATCTGTAGAAGCAATGAGAATAGAAAGGTTCAGAACTTTTGTAAAACATCACACTATGGTTGAAATATATATGGCAAATAGAAATCCTATATGGATGGTGTTAAGAGATAGATGGGAGGTATTGAATAGAGTTGAAGGATGGGACTAATAACAAATAACAACAAATAATAACAAAGATAGCTAATAATGTAAGCATACTGTGTCCATAATAAGTATATAGGTTGTATGTTGGGAGCTTTTGGGAAGGAGCACAGTTAGAAAGATATGGCATTTAGAGGCAAACCGGATGGACATCATGAAGATGATCGGAGAGGTTGAGAGTAGAAGAAGTTCAGGAGAAAAAAAAAAAATAGATGTGTATATGTATATGTATGTATATGTGTATGTATATATATATATATATATATATATATATATATATATATATATATATATGTATGTGTGTGTGTATGTGTATGTATATATATGTATATATATATATATATAGATATAGAATTATTGTAAAATTAACTCTGTCCATAAGGTGTAGATAGTGAGTATGGACCGGAAGTAGAGGCCTGGGCGTTGTTGTTCACTAATTTACTCCAAGTAGGGAAAGGATGGTGGGGTTGAAAAGTAATAAAGGGGAATATATATATATAAAAAATAAAAATAAATATGGGGGATTGGAAGTGATGCAGACAATTACATTGATAGAAGATACAATCTATCTGCAATATTAAGCTGATCCTTCCCCCCGAAAAAAAATAAAAAATAAATAAAAAAAAAATAAAATAAAAAATAACAAAAAAAAAAAAAAAAAAAAAAAAAAAAATATTTGGTTGTAATTTTGGGTAGAGCAGACATTTCCATATGTTTTTGTTAGCTGCATGTGCGACATATCTCCACCAGTCCTACAGATAATAACATTTACGAAGATTATACCTTTTTTAAACATTTTGTCAAAAAAAAGGTTTTTTATCAATTAGTATATTTGAGTTTAACCACAATATTTGTTGCATTATTTGTTCTGTCGTTTCTGGTGGATTAAATTGAAATTGCAACCAACTTTCTTTTGCTTGTTTTAGAAATAGTGATATTTGGGAGATTATTTCCTTTTCAAATAACTTAAAGTGAGAGGTTGTAATCTGAATAAAGGGAAAAAGGCCATTCTTGAACATTGGGTGAGACAATCTTACTAATTTGCTAGAGAACCAGTTCGGATTTAAGTATAACTTTTGTATGACTGAAGCTTTTAGTGATAGGTCTAATGCTTTAATATTTAATAATTTCTGTCCTCCGAATTCATATTCATTATATAAATAGGCCCGTTTAATTTTGTCTGGCTTGTCGTTCCAAATAAAATGGAATATTTATTTCTCATATAATTTAAAAAACTGTTTGCTAGGCGTAGGCAAGACCATAAGCAAATAGGTAAACTGGGATAATACTAAAGACATAATCAGGGTGATTTTTCCACAAATTGACAGGTATTTACCTTTCCATGGTAGCAAGATCTTATCTATTTTTGCTAACTTTCTATAAAAATTTATTGGAGTGAGATCATTCATTTCATTTGGGATATGTATTCTGAGTATATCCACATCACCATCAGACCATTTTATTGGTAAACTACATGGTAATGTAAAAATTGTATTTTTTAGTGATCCAATACGTAATATAGTACATTTATCATAATTTGGTTGTAATCCAGAGAGGTTAGAAAATGTATCTAGATCCTCTATGAGGCTGTGGAGGGATTCAAGTTGTGGATTTAAAAGAAAACATGAATCATCAGCGTACAATGACACCTTTTGTTTTTAAGCCCTGGATTTCTAATCCCTTGATATTATTGTTTGATCTGATTTTAATAGCTAACATCACGATGGCAATAATAAATACATATGCCGATAGTGGACAACCTTGTTTCACTCTTCTTGACAGTTTAAAACTTTCGGAGAAATAGCCATTATTTACTATTTTACACCTAGGGTTACTATACATGATTTTAACCCAATTTATAAGAGATTGTCCAAAATTGAAATGCTCCAGGCATTTATATATAAACCCCAGTCATACTTTATCAAATGCCTTTTCGAAGTCTGCTATGAATAGTAGGCCTGGTTTCCCAGATTTTTCATAGTGTTCTATTGTTTCCAGTACTTGCCTTATATTATCTCCAATGTATCGCCCATGTAAAAAACCTGTCTGATTATAATGAATAATGTCCGACAATACCTTTTTAATTCTATGCGCTATACATTTTGCTAGAATGTTTGCATCACAACACTGAAATGGACTGGATCTTTATATGTTCCACTTGTATCCTGTTTCAGTAGGGTTAGGGTTAGGGTTAGTGAAATGAAATCAGACCTTCTTCTTGAGTGTCTGATAATCTACCATTTACATAGGAGTGGTTAAAACATGCTAATAACAGTCCTCTGAGTATATCAAAAAAGGTTTGGTATACCTCGACTGGTATGCCATCCAACCCTGGAGTTTTCCCAGACTTAAAGTCTTTAATTGCATCCAGAAGTTCCTCCTCTGTAATTTCACCTTCACATGAGTCTTTCTGCATGGCTGTTAATTTTACATTATCAATAGAAAAAAATCTCTACAATTTGCTTCAGTTAGAGGAGATGGAGGCGACTGAAACGAAAACATATGCTTAAAGTACTTTGTTTCCTCCTTCAAAATATCATTTGGTGAATCATGGGTGACTCCGTCATTTGTAACCAGTTTCAAAAAATTGTTTTTGGTAGCATTCCTATGTTGAAGATTTAAAAATAATTTGGTGCATTTTTCCCCATATTCCATCCAGTTTGCTTTATTTTTATAATATATTACACTAGATCTTTCTTGAATAAATTTCTTTTTGTTTTTCCTCTAATTTATTCTGAGCCTCTTTGTTACAGTTTTTATTGCTATCTATCTGTTCTGTTAGACCTTCTATTTCCTTTTTTAGTGTGGACTCTTTTGACCTAAATTGCTTTTGTTTTCGAGATGAGTACTGAATTGCATGGCCTCTAAAGGCACATTTAAAGGTGTCCCATACAATAAGGGGATTTGCTGTACCTTTGTTATGTTGGAAAAAATCAGTTATAATTCCTCTGCCCTAGTTAAAAACAAGTTATCATCCAATAGGCTTTGATTAAATTTCCAATATCCTCGCCCACGTGGAAATTCAGTAAGAGTAATGTATATGCCAATTATATGATGGTCCGACCGCATTCTGTCCCCTATCAACACTTTTTTAAACTTTTGGTGCCAATGAAAATGACAAAAGAAAGATGTCAAGAAGACCAGCTTGATTGAGTCTCCGCCATGTATATCTCACTAGATCAGTATATTTAAGCCTCCATATACAGTGGGGAGAACAAGTATTTGATACACTGCCGATTTTGCAGGTTTTCCTACTTAAAAAAGCATGTAGAGGTCTGTAATTTTTATCATAGGTACACTTCAACTGTGAGAGACGGAATCTAAAACAATAATCCAGAAAATCACATTGTATAATTTTTAAGTAATTAATTTGCATTTTATTGCATGACATAAGTATTTGATACATCAGAAAAGCAGAACTTAATATTTGGTACAGAAACCTTTGTTTGCAATTACAGAGATCATATGTTTCCTGTAGGTCTTGACCAGGTTTGCACACACTGCAGCAGGGATTTTGGCCCACTCCTCCATACAGACCTTCTCCAGATCCTTCAGGTTTCGGGGCTGTCGCTGGGCAATACGGACTTTCAGCTCCCTCCAAAGATTTTCTATTGGGTTCAGGTTTGGTGACTGGCTAGGCCACTCCAGGACCTTGAGATGCTTCTTACGGAGCCACTCCTTAGTTGCCCTGGCTGTGTGTTTCGGGTCGTTGTCATGCTGGAAGAGCCAGCCACGACCCATCTTCAATGCTCTTACTGAGGGAAGGAGGTTGTTGGCCAAGATCTCGCGATACATGGCCCCATCCATCCTCCCCTCAATACGGTGCAGTCGTCCTGTCCCCTTTGCAGAAAAGCATCCCCAAAGAATGATGTTTCCACCTCCATGCTTCACGGTTGGGATGGTGTTCTTGGGGTTGTACTCATCCTTCTTCTTCCTCCAAACACGGCGAGTGGAGTTTAGACCAAAAAGCTCAATTTTTGTCTCATCAGACCACATGACCTTCTCCCATTCCTCCTCTGAATCATCCAGATGGTCATTGGCAAACTTCAGACGGGCCTGGACATGCGCTGGCTTGAGCAGGGGGACCTTGCGTGTGCTGCAGGATTTTAATCCATGACGGCGTAGTGTGTTACTAATGGTTTTCTTTGAGACTGTGGTCCCAGCTCTCTTCAGGTCATTGACCAGGTCCTGCCGTGTAGTTCTGGGCTGATCCCTCACCTTCCTCATGATCATTGATGCCCCACAAGGTTAGATCTTGCATGGAGCCCCAGACCGAGGATGATTGACCGTCATCTTGAACTTCTTCCATTTTCTAATAATTGCACCAACAGTTGTTGCCTTCTCACCAAGCTGCTTGCCTATTGTCCTGTAGCCCATCCCAGCCTTGTGCAGGTCTTCAATTTTATCCCTGATGTCGTTACACAGCTCTCTGGTCTTGGCCATTGTGGAGAGGTTAGAGTCTGTTTGATTGAGTGTGTGGACAGGTGTCTTTTATACAGGTAACGAGTTCAAACAGGTGCAGTTAATACAGGTAATGAGTAGAGAACAGGAGGGCTTCTTAAAGAAAAACTAACAGGTCTGTGAGAGCCGGAATTCTTACTGGTTGGTAGGTGATCAAATACTTATGTCATGCAATAAAATGCAAATTAATTACTTAAAAATCATACAATATGATTTTCTGGATTTTTGTTTTAGATTCTATCTCTCACAGTTGAAGTGTACCTATGATAAAAATTACAGACCTCTACATGCTTTGTAAGTAGGAAAACCTGCAGAATCGGCAGTGTATCAAATACTTGTTCTCCCCACTGTATCTATTAGTTCTAATGTATCCATGACATTCACGATTTGCTGAAGAGCATGAGGGTGATTGTTTGTAGTGTGATTTCCTTTACGGTCCATTGAGCAATTTAAAACGGTATTATAATCTCCCAAAATAATAATAGAGTCTTGAATTGCTTGCAGAGTTGATCATTTATTATATATATTGTCAAAGAAGTGTGGATCATCATTATTTGGTCCGTAAAGGTTAATGAGCCATATTTACATTTACATTTACATTTACGTCATTTAGCAGACGCTCTTATCCAGAGCGACTTACAGTTAGTGAGTGCATACATTTTTTTTATTTATTTTTTATTTTATTTTCATACTAGCCCCCCGTGGGAAACGAACCCACAACCCTGGCGTTGCAAATGCCATGCTCTACCAACTGAGCTACATCCCTGCCGGCCATTCCCTCCCCTACCTGGACGACGCTGGGCCAATTGTGCGCCGCCCCATGGGTCTCCCGGTCGCAGCCGGCTAAAGTCTTTAAATATCTGTTTATGGTTCAATAACATATTTAAAATAATCCATCGACCTTGCGTATCTGTTTGGACAATTTGTACATTCGGATCGAAATTACTGTTAATTAATATCATCCACCCTTTTGAGTTTCTTTGCCCATGGGAGAAGTATATTTCGCCCCCCCATTCCTTTTTCCATGCAACTTCATCTAGAATTGTTGAATGAGTTTCCTGTAAACAATAGATATTATATTCCTTCTCTTTGAGCCATGTAAATATTGTTCTCCTTTTGTTATTATCTGCTAAGCCATTACAATTATAACTGGCTATACTTATTTCACCACAAACCATAATGGGATACAAGTTTCAAATCTATTTATCATTATATATGTTTGTAAATGTACCAATAAAAAATACCATAGCGATTGACTGTCCATATAGCTGTACCATGATATTTGCATTGCTACTAAGTAACCCTCCAATTATTCTCCACTAATTCCACCGCTAAAGCCCCTCCCCATCCCAAATTGGGCCGTCATCCCAGTGTTCAGCATACCACCCCCGCCCCCCTGAATCCCTAGGCCCCCGAGAGGCCAGGACCCATCCATCGAAAACAGCACACAGTGCCACCCACAAAACAGAAGCAGGTCAACCGCCAAAAGCATTTCCAATGCTCTCACCTCAATATATATATATATATATATATATATATATATATATATATATATATATATATATACACTGCTCAAAAAAATAAAGGGAACACTTAAACAACACATCCTAGATCTGAATGAATGAAATAATCTTAATTAAAAAAAAATTCTTTACATAGTTGAATGTGCTGACAACAAAATCACACAAAAACTATCAATAGAAATCAAATGTATCAACCCATGGAGGTCTGGATTTGGAGTCACCCTCAAAATTAAAGTGGAAAACCACACTACACGCTGATCCAACTTTGATATAATGTCCTTAAAACAAGTCAAAATGAGGCTCAGTAGTGTGTGTGGCATCCACGTGCCTGTATGACCTCCCTACAACGCCTGGGTATGCTCCTGATGAGGTGGCGGATGGTCTCCTGAGGGATCTCCTCCCAGACCTGGACTAAAGCATCTGCCAACTCCTGGACAGTCTGTGGTGCAACGTGGCGTTGGTGGATGGAGCGAGACAAGATGTCCCAGATGTGCTCAATTGGATTCAGGTCTGGGGAACGGGCGGGCCAGTCCGTAGCATCAATGCCTTCCTCTTGCAGGAACTGCTGACACACTCCAGCCACATGAGGTGTAGCATTGTCTTGCATTAGGAGGAACCCAGGGCCAACCGCACCAGCATATGGTCTCACAAGGGGTCTGAGGATCTCATCTCGGTACCTAATGGCAGTCAGGCTACCTCTGGCGAGCACATGGAGGGCTGTGCGGCCCCCCAAAGAAATGCCACCCCACACCATGACTGACCCACCGCCAAACCGGTCATGCTGGAGGATGTTGCAGGCAGCAGAATGTTCTCCACGGCGTCTCCAGACTCTGTCACATCTGTAACATGTGCTCAGTGTGAACCTGCTTTCATCTGTGAAGAGCACAGGGCGCCAGTGGCGAATTTGCCAATCTTGGTGTTCTCTGGCAAATGCCAAACGTCCTGCACGGTGTTGGGCTGTAAGCACAACCCCCACCTGTGGACGTCGGGCCCTCATACCACCCTCATGGAGTCTGTTTCTGACCGTTTGAGCAGACACATGCACATTTGTGGCCTGCTGGAGGTCATTTTGCAGGGCTCTGGCAGTGCTCCTCCTGCTCCTCCTTGCACAAAGGCAGAGGTAGCGGTCTTGCTGCTGGGTTGTTGCCCTCCTACGGCCTCCTCCACGTCTCCTGATGTACTGGTCTGTCTCCTGGTAGCGCCTCCATGCTCTGGACACTACGCTGACAGACACAGCAAACCTTCTTGCCACAACTCGCATTGATGTGCCATCCTGGATGAGCTGCACTACCTGAGCCACTTGTGTGGGTTGTAGACTCCGTCTCATGCTACCACTAGAGTGAAAGCACCACCAGCATTAAAAAGTGACCAAAACATCAGCCAGGAAGCATAGGAACTGAGAAGTGGTCTGTGGTCACCACCTGCAAAACCACTCCTTTATTGGGGGTGTCTTGCTAATTGCCTATAATTTCCACCTGTTGTCTATTCCATTTGCACAACAGCATGTGACATTTATTGTCAATCAGTGTTGCTTCCTAAGTGGACAGTTTGATTTCACAGAAGTGTGATTGACTTGGAGTTACATTGTGTTGTTTAAGTGTTCCCTTTATTTTTTTGAGCAGTGTATATAGCTATTTAAAAATATATATCCATTCAAATATCTTGCATATCTTATTTTCCATCATTATCGATTAATATTTGTAATAATGTCGGCAGTTCATGCGTTCCACTGCATGTTTCTTGCATACAGTGGGGAAAAAAAAGTATTTAGTCAGCCACCAATTGTGCAAGTTCTCCCACTTAAAAAGATGAGAGAGGCCTGTAATTTTCATCATAGGTAAACGTCAACTATGACAGACAAAATGAGAGAAAAAAATCCAGAAAATCACATTGTAGGATTTTTAATGAATTTATTTGCAAATTATGGTGGAAAATAAGTATTTGGTCAATAACAAAAGTTTCTCAATACTTTGTTATAAACCCTTTGTTGGCAATGACACAGGTCAAACGTTTTCTGTAAGTCTTCACAAGGTTTTCACACACTGTTGCTGGTATTTTGGCCCATTCCTCCATGCAGATCTCCTCTAGAGCAGTGATGTTTTGGGGCTGTCGCTGGGCAACACAGACTTTCAACTCCCTCCAAAGATTTTCTATGGGGTTGAGATCTGGAGACTGGCTAGGCCACTCCAGGACCTTGAAATGCTTCTTACGAAGCCACTCCTTCATTGCCCGGGCGGTGTGTTTGGGATCATTGTCATGCTGAAAGACCCAGCCACGTTTAATCTTCAATGCCCTTGCTGATGGAAGGAGGTTTTCACTCAAAATCTCACGATACATGGCCCCATTCTTTCCTTTACACGGATCAGTCGTCCTGGTCCCGTTGCAGAAAAACAGCCCCAAAGCATGATGTTTCCACCCCCATGCTTCACAGTAGGTATGGTGTTCTTTGGATGCAACTCAGCATTCTTTGTCCTCCAAACACGACGAGTTGAGTTTTTACCAAAAAGTTATATTTTGGTTTCATCTGACCATATGACATTCTCCCAATCCTCTTCTGGATCATCCAAATGCACTCTAGCAAACTTCAGACGGGCCTGGACATGTACTGGCTTAAGGAGGGGGACACGTCTGGCACTGCAGGATTTGAGTCCCTGGCGGCGTAGTGTGTTACTGATGGTAGGCTTTGTTACTTTGGTCCCAGCTCTCTGCAGGTCATTCACTAGGTCCCCCCGTGTGGTTCTGGGATTTTTGCTCACCGTTCTTGTGATCATTTTGACCCCACGGGGTGAGATCTTGCGTGGAGCCCCAGATCGAGGGAGATTATCAGTGGTCTTGTATGTCTTCCATTTCCTAATAATTGCTCCCACAGTTGATTTCTTCAAACCAAGCTGCTTACCTATTGCAGATTCAGTCTTCCCAGCCTGGTGCAGGTCTACAATTTTGTTTCTGGTGTCCTTTGACAGCTCTTTGGTCTTGGCCATAGTGGAGTTTGGAGTGTGACTGTTTGAGGTTGTGGACAGGTGTCTTTTATACTGATAACAAGTTCAAACAGGTGCCATTAATACAGGTAACGAGTGGAGGACAGAGGAGCCTCTTAAAGAAGAAGTTACAGGTCAGTGAGAGGCAGAAATCTTGCTTGTTTGTAGGTGACCAAATACTTATTTTCCACCATAATTTGCAAATAAATTCATTAAAAATCCTACAATTTGATTTTCTGGAGAAAAATATTCTCAATTTGTCTGTCATAGTTGACGTGTACCTATGATGAAAATTACAGGCCTCTCTCATCTTTTTAAGTGGGAGAACTTGCACAATTGGTGGCTGACTAAATACTTTTTTTCCCCACTGTAAGTACTGCCACCGCATACCTATCACATCTATTTGCCACATATAGCAGGAATGGTTTTGGATAATCTAGGGCTACCAGAGCCGGAGTGGACTGCATCTCTTTTTTCAGTGTTTCAAATGCAATTAGGGCATCACTGTGCCATTCAAGACTTGCCCTAAGGTTTAGCTGTCCTGCTTCCTTCATAATTTCTCGCAGAGGAGCTGTCTTAAGCACATACTCCTCTATCCAGTCTTAGCTAAATCCAGTCATTCCTAAAAATGTCATCATCTGGGCCACTGTTTGAGGATGCTGATCCCTTTTAGTTGTCCTTGTGCTATTGCCTTTGTTCCATGTGCTATTGTTCGTCCTAGGTATTCAACCTGGGATCAGCAGAACTGGAGTTTTGTTTTTGACACCTTGTGTCCTTGTTCTGCCAGTCGTTTTAAGACCTTCATAGAATCAGCATGGCATTGTTCCAAGGAGGAGGCACGAATCAACAGATCATCTACATACTGAATCAATGTTTCTTTAAGTGTTAGGTCTTCCAGGTCTGCTCTTATCACCTGATTAAACCCCTGTGGCATGCGGGTGTATGTGTACTGTTTTCCTTTGAATGTAAATGCAAACAAATGTCTGCATTCTTCCGCCAGGGGCACACAAAAAAACACACCATATAGATCAATTACTGTAAAGTACTTGGCTTCTGGGGGAACATTGGTCAGCAGCATGTGAGGGTTTGGAACATCAGCAGGCCAGTCCTGTACTATGTCATTTACTGCCCTTAAATCATGGACTAGCCTCCACTTCTTCCCATCTGCCTTAAGAACCGGTAACAGAGGTGTGTTGAACCGGTAACAGAGGTGTGTTGAACCGGTAACAGAGGTGTGTTGAACCAGTAACAGAGGTGTGTTGAACCGGCAACAGAGGTGTGTTGAACCGGTAACAGAGGTGTGTTGAACCGGTAACAGAGGTGTGTTGAACCGGCAACAGAGGTGTGTTGAACCGGTAACAGAGGTGTGTTGAACCGGCAACAGAGGTGTGTTGAACCGGCAACAGAGGTGTTGCAGCAACTTTGTGTTTCTATCAGCACCCCTGCTTTTATTAATCCCTTGATTGTGATGTTAATACCTTCTTCTGCCTCAGGTTTCATATGGTATTGAGCCTTCCAAGTAGGCTTAGCATCTGGTTTTATCTTGATGCATACAGGACTTGCTGATTTTACCAATCCAACATCTGTATCATGTTGTGACCATACCCCATCCGGTATGTTTCTTCCCATTTCCTGTTTTTGCTGGTTTCCTGATTCTGCTGCTTCCCCTAGCTGTATTTGCTGTTAGAAGGATAAAGTAATCCTTCTAACCCCCCCCCCCCCCCCCCCCCAAATTGTAAAGTGGTTATCCCACTGGCTATAGGGTAAACGCACCAATTTGTGAGTCGCTCTGGCTAAGAGCGTCTGCTAAATGACGTTAATGTGCCCTTGAGCAAGGCACTTAACCCTAATTGCTCCTGTAAGTCGCTCTGGATAAGAGCGTCTGCTAAATGACTAAAATGTAAATGTAAAAATGTTTGGCTGTAACTTCTACCTCCCTTGGGTCTCCAGTCATAACTGTGGTAGTCAATATTTTAATGAAACCTTTATCTTTTGAGTGATAAATCTGTCTGTTTTGTCCCATTTACTTGTTTTTGCTTGTTTCATCATAGGGCCCAGGTCTTTAGCTTCCATTCCCTTATTTACTAGTAAAGTAATGTGTGGGGCAGCACTGGAAACATTATACAATTTTGCCACAAAGTCCCTGTCTGTTACTTCCATTGCCACTCCCTGTTTTCCTATAATTAAACTACCGTTCAAAAGTTTGGGGTAACTTAGAAATGTCCTTGTTTTCGAAAGAAAGCAAAAAAAATTGTTCCATTAAAATAACATCAAATTGATCAGAAATATAGTGTAAACATTGTGAATGTTGTAAATGGCTATTGTAGCTGGAAACTGCGGATTTTTAATGGAATCTCTACATAGGCATACAGAGGCCCATTATCAGCAACCATCAGTCCTGTGTTCCAATTGCACGTTGTGTTTGCTAATCTAAGTTTATCATTTTAAAAGGCTAATTGATCATTAGAAAACCCTTTTGTAATTATGTTAGCACAGCTGAAAACTGTTGTGCTGATTAAAGAAGCAATAAAACTGGCCTTCTTGAGACTAGTTGAGTATCTGGAGCATCAGCAATTGTGGGTTCGATTACAGGCTCAAAATGGCCATGAAACAAATAACTTCTTCTGAAACTCGTCAGTCTATTCTTGATCTGAGAAATGAAGGCTATTCCAATGCGAAAAATTGCCAAGAAACTGAAGATCTCGTACAACGCTGTGTACTACTGCCTTCACAGAGCAGCGCAAACTGGCTCTAACCAGAATAGAAAGAGGAGTGGGAGGCCCCGGTGCACAACTGAACAAGAGGACAAATACATTAGAGTGTCTAGTTTGAGAAACAGGCGCCTCACAGGTCCTCAACTGGCAGCTTCATTAAATAGTACCAGCAAAACACCAGTCTCAACGTCAACAGTGAAGAGGCGACTCCGGGATGCTGACCTTCTAGGCAGAGTTGCAAAGAAAAAGCCATATCTCAGACTGCCCATCTTAATCTTTTCTTTTGATTAGCCAGTCTGAGATATGGCTCTTTTTTTCTTCTTTTTTTTCTTTTTTTTTCTGAACCTTTTTCTCCTGGAAAAAACCCTCATAGCATCATTATGAATATGACACCCAAGATATGTTGCCCTCCCTCGCGGTCACCTCTCTAACAGCTATTTCAGTTCAAATCTAAAACCTGTTAGAAGATTAAGGGCATGGTCCGTAGACTCTTGTAACCGGAAAACCCTCTGTTACATATATATTTAGACAAACAAATATTCAGGTCTAACATAATTTATAACTTTCTTAGTTCTTAGTTACAACTTATAACAATATAACAAATCATCATAAAACGAGTGTAAGCATGTGCATGTACTTATTCCTAGCCTTGGGTTAGGGTTAGGGTTAGGGTTAGCTGAAGGATCTGCATGTACTTATTCCTAGCCTTGTTATTTGTGATTTCATTTTATAAGAGTATATTCAGATCAATGTATTTTTTTATTTTATTTTTATTTCACCTTTATTTAACCAGGTAAGCCAGTTGAGAACAAGTTCTCATTTACAACTGCGACCTGGCCAAGATAAAGCAAAGCAGTGCGATAAAAACAACAACACAGGGTTACATATGGGGTAAACAAAACATAAAGTCAAAAATACAACAGAAAATATATATACAGTGTGTGCGAATGAAGTAAGTTATGGAGGTAAGGCAATAAATAGGCCATAGTGCAAAATAGTTACAATTTCATATTAACACTGCAATGATAGATGTGCAAAAGATGATGTGCAAATAGAGATACTGGGGTGCAAATTAGCAAAGTAAATAACATGGGGATGAGGTAGTTGGGTGGGCTAATTTCAGAAAGGCTGTGTACAGGTGCAGTGATCGGTAAGCTGCTCTGACAACTGATGCTTAAAATTAGTGAGGGAGATAAGTGTCTCCAGCTTCAGAGATTTCTGCAGTTCGTTCCAGTCACTGGCAGCAGAGAACTGGAAGGAATGGCGGCCAAAGGAGGTGTTGCCTTTGGGGATGACCAGTGAGATACACCTGCTGGAGTGCAGCCTACGGGTGGGTGTTGCTATGGTGACCAGTGAGCTAAGATAAGACGGGGATATGCCTAGCATTGATTTATAGAAGACCTGGAGCCAGTGGGTTTGGCGACGAATATGTAGTGAGGGCCAGCCAACAAGAGCGTACAGGTCACAGTGGTGGGTAGTATATGGGGCTTTGGTGACAAAACGGATGGCACTGTGATAGACTACATCCAACTTGCTGAGTAGAGTGTTGGAGGCTATTTTGTGAATGACATTGCCGAAGTCAAGGATCGGTAGGATAGTCCATTTTACGAGGGCATGTTTGGCAGCATGAGTGAAGTAGGCAGATTCTAGATCTAACTTTTGATTGGAGATGCTTAATGTGAGTCTGGAAGGAGAGTTTACAGTCTAACCAGAAACCTAGGCATTTGTATTTGTCCACATACTCTAGGTCAGACCCGCCGAGAGTAATGATTCTAGTCGGGTGGGCGGGTGCAAGCAGCGTTCGGTTGAAGAGTATGCATTTAGTTTTACTAGTGTTTAAGAGCAGTTGGAGGCTATGGAAGGAGTGTTGTATGGCGTTGAAGGTCGTTTGGAGGTTTGTTAACACAGTGTCCAATGAAGGGCCAAATGTATACAAAATGGTGTCGTCCGCATAGAGGTGGATCCGAGCGTCACCAGCAGCAAGAGCGACATCATTGATATACATAGAGAATAGAGTCGGCCCGAGAATTGAACCCTGTGGCACCCCCATAGAGACGGCCAGAGGTCCAGACAACAGGCCCTCCGATTTGACACATTGAACTCTATCTGAGAAGTAGTTGGTGAACCATGCGAGGCAGTCATTAGAGAAACCAAGGCTATTTAGTCTGCCAATAAGAATGCGGTGGTTGACAGAGTCGAAAGCCTTGGCCAGGTCGATGAAGACGGCTGCGCAGTACTGTCTTTTATCGATCGCATTTATAATATCGTTTAGGACCTTGAGCGTGGCTGAGGTGCACCCATGACCAGCTCGGAAACCGGATTGCATAGCGGAGAAGGTGCGGTGGGATTCGAAATGGTCAGTGATCTGTTGTTAATTTGGCTTTCAAATACTTTCGAAAGGCAGGGCAGGATGGATATACAGTGGGGAGAACAAGTATTTGATACACTGCCGATTTTGCAGGTTTTCCTACTTACAAAGCATGTAGAGGTCTGTAATTTTTATCATAGGTACACTTCAACTGTGAGAGACGGAATCTAAAACAAAAATCTAGAACATCACATTGTATGATTTTTAAGTAATTAATTTGCATTTTATTGCATGACATAAGTATTTGATCACCTACCAACCAGTAAGAATTCCTGCTCTCACAGACCTGTTAGTTTTTCTTTAAGAAGCCCTCCTGTTCTCCACTTATTACCTGTATTAACAGCACCTGTTTGATCTTGTTACCTGTTTAAAAGACACCTGTCCACACACTCAATCAAACAGACTCCAACCTCTCCTCAATGGCCAAGACCAGAGAGCTGTGTAAGGACATCAGGGATAAAATTGTAGACCTGCACAAGGCTGGGATGGGCTACAGGACAATAGGCAAGCAACTTGGTGAGAAGGCAACAACTGTTGGCGCAGTTATTAGAAAATGGAAGAAGTTCAAGATGACGGTCAATCACCCTCGGTCTGGGGCTCCATGCAAGATCTCACCTCGTGGGGCATCAATGATCATGAGGAAGGTGAGGGATCAGCCCAGAACTACACGGCAGGACCTGGTCAATGACCTGAAGAGAGCTGGGACCACAGTCTCAAAGAAAACCATTAGTAACACACTACTCCGTCATGGATTAAAATCCTGCAGCGCACGCAAGGTCCCCCTGCTCAAGCCAGCGCATGTCCAGGCCCGTCTGAAGTTTGCCAATGACCATCTGGATGATCCAGAGGAGGAATGGGAGAAGGTCATGTGGTTTGATGAGACAAAAATATAGCTTTTTGGTCTAAACTCCACTCGCCGTGTTTGGAGGAAGAAGAAGTATGAGTACAACCCCAAGAACATCATCCCAACCGTGAAACATGGAGGTGGAAACATCATTCTTTGGGGATGCTTTTCTGCAAAGGGGACAGGACGGCTGCACCGCATTGAGGGGAGGATGGATGGGGCCATGTATCGCGAGATCTTGGCCAACAACCTCCTTCCCTCAGTAAGAGCATTGAAGATGGGTCGTGGCTGGGCCTTTCAGCATGACAACGACCCGAAACACACAGCCAGGGCAACTAAGGAGTGGCTCCGTAAGAAGTATCTCAAGGTCCTGGAGTGGCCTAGCCAGTCTCCAGACCTGAACCCAATAGAAAATATTTGGAGGGAGCTGAAAGTCCGTATTGCCCAGCGACAGCCCCGAAACCTGAAGGATCTGGAGAAGGTCTGTATGGAGGAGTGGGCCAAAACCCCTGCTGCAGTGTGTGCAAACCTGGTCAAGACCTACAGGAAACGTATGATCTCTGTAATTGCAAACAAAGGTTTCTGTACCAAATATTAAGTTATGCTTTTCTGATGTATCAAATACTTATGTCATGCCATAAAATGCAAATTAATTACTTAAAAATCATACAACGTGATTTTCTGGATTTTTGTTTTAGATTCCGTCTCTCACAGTTGAAGTGTACCTATGATAAAAATTACAGACCTCTGCATGCTTTGTAAGTAGGAAAACCTGCAAAATCGGCAGTGTATCAAATACTTGTTCTCTCATCTGTAGGTCTATAACAGTTTGGATCTAGAGTGTCACCCCCTTTAAGCATCAGTTGTCAGAGCACCTTACCAATCACTGCACCTGTACACAGCCCATCTGAAATTAGCCCACCCAACTACCTCATCCCTATATTGTTATTTATTTTGCTCTTTTGCACCCCAGTATCTCTATTTGCACATAATCTCTTGCACATCTAGCATTCCAGTGTTAATACTATTGTAATTATTTTGCACTATAGCCTATTTATTGCCTTACCTCCATAACTTGCTACATTTGCACACACTGTATATATATTTTCTGTTGTATTTTTGACTTTATGTTTTTTTTACCCCATATGTAACTCTGTGTTGTTGTTTTTATCGCACTGCTTTGCTTTATCTTGGCCAGGTCGCAGTTGTAAATGAGAACTTGTTCTCAACTGGCTTACCTGGTTAAATAAAGGTGAAATAAAAATAAAATAAAAAGAGGGGGATGACCGCGGCGGCTTTCCAATCTCTGGGGATCTCAGACGTTACGAAAGAGAGGTTGAACAGGCTAGTAATAGGGGTTGCGACAATTTCAGCGGCTCATTTCAGAAAGAAAGTGTCCAGATTGTCTAGCCCAGCTGATTTGTAGGGGTCCAGATTTTTCAGCTCTTTCAGAACATCAGCTTTCTGAATTTGTGTGAAGAAAAGGGGGGGGAGGCATGGGCAAGTTGCAGCGGAGGGTGCAGAGCTGGTGGCCGGGGTAGTGGTAGCCAGGTGGAAAGCATGGCCAGCCGTAGCAAAATGCTTGTTGAAATTCTCGATTATCGGTGGTGACAGTGTTTCCTAGCCTCAGTGCAGTGGGCAGTTGGGAGGAGGTGCTCTTATTTTCCATGGACTTTACAGTGTCCCAAAATTTTTGGAGTTAGTGCTACAGGATGCAAATTTCTGTTTGAAAAAGCTAGCCTTTGCTTTCCTAACTGATTGTGTATATTGGTTCCATATCGCGGGGGCTGTTCGATGCTAATGCAGTATGCCACAGGATGTTTTTGTGCTGGTCAAGGGCAGTCAAGTCTGAGGAGAACCAGGGGCTATATCTGTTCTTAGTTCTGAATTTTTTGAATGGGGCATGCTTATTTAAGATTGAGAGGAAAGCACTTTTAAAGAACAACCAGGCATCCTCTACTGACGGAATGAGGTCAATATCCATCCAGGATACCCGGGCCAGGTCAATTAGAAAGGCCTGCTCGCTAACGTGTTTTATTGAGCGTTTGACAGTGATGAGGGGTAGTCGTTTGATCGCGGACCTATTACGGACACAAGCAATATGGCAGTGATTGCTGAGATCCTGGTTGAAGACAGCGGAGGTGTATTTAGAGGGTACATTTGTCAGGATGATATCTATGAGGGTGCCCATGTTTACAGATTTAGGGTTGTACCTGGTAGGTTCGTTGATAATTTGTGTGAGATTGTGGGCATCTAGTTTAGATTGTAGGTTTGCCGGGGTGTTAAGCATATCCCAGTTTAGGTCACCAAGAAGTACGAACTCTGAGGATAGATGGGGGGCAATCAGTTCACATATGGTGTCCAGGCCACAGCTCGGGGCTGAGGGGGGTCTGTAGCAAGCGGCAACAGTGAGAGACTTATTTCTGGAAAGGTGGATTTTTAGAAGTAGAAGCTCAAACTGTTTGGGCACAGACCTGGATAGTATGATAGAGCTCTGCAGGCTATCTCTACAGTAGATTGCAACCCCACCCCCTTTGGCAGTTCTATCGAGACGGAAAATGTTGTAGTTGGGGGTGGACATTTCTGATTTTTTGGTGGCCTTCCTAAACCAGGATTCAGACACTGCTAGAACATCAGGGTTGGCGGAGTGTGCTAACGCAGTGAATAACTCAAACTTAGGGAGGAGGCTTCGGATGTTAACGTGCAAGAAACCAAGGCTTTTACGATTACAGAAGTCAACAAATGATAATGCCTGGGGAGTAGGAGTGATACTGGGGGCTACAGGGCCTGGGTTAACCTCTACATCACCAGAGGAACAGAGGAGGAGTAGAATAAGGATATGGCTAAATGCTTTAAGTACTGGTCTTCTAGTGCGTTGGGTACAGCGAAAAAAAGGGGCAGGTTTCCGGGCGTTGTAGAATAGATTCAGGGCATTATGTACAGAAAAGGATATGGAAGGATATGAGTACAGTGGAGGTAAACCTAAGCGTTGGGTAATGATGAAAGAGTTAGCATCACTGGAGGCACCGATTGAGTCGGTCTCCACGTGTATGGGGGGTGGGACAAAGGAGCTATCTAAGGCAGGTTTAGCTGGGCTGGGGGATCTACAGTGAAATAGTACAATAAGAAATAACCGAAATAGCAATAAGCAAGGCATATTGACATGGGAGAGAGGCATAAAGCAATCACAGGTGTAATTTGAGAGAGCTAAGACAACAGCTGGTAATAGCGACAAAGTTTGGGCTGAGGCTAAACATAAACAGGATGTGGTACCGTATAAAGGAACAGTCCAGCAGGCATCAGCTGTATAGCTGAGTTATCATAAGGTCCGGTGAACAGCAATAGGATAGTTCGGAGGTAGTTCGGGGGCTGCTATAGCACTAGCGAGCAAGAGGCCACGGCTAGTGTGTGCTAGCGGGCCGGGGCTAGCAGATGGATCTTCGTGGTCGACGTCGTAACGGGAAGCCTGTTGTAACCACATCAGACGATTTTGTCGGCAGACCAGTCGTGTTGGATCGGCGGGGCTCCGTGTCAACACTAGGAGGTCCCGTCCGGTTGACAGAGAGGTAGATAGCCGGGAGATGGGCTCAAGGCTAACTCAGGGCTGATTAGCCAACCACAACGTCCATTTGGTTGCAGCTAGCTAGTAGCGATGAATCCGGTGTTAAAGGTCCAGTGATTCAGTGGTTCCGGCAGAAAAACCGATATGTTCTGGGTCGATAGCGCGCTGTGCAGACAGTGCAGACTGGCCGAATAATAGTCCAGGCTAGAACTGGTTGGCTGGTAGGTAGTGCAGGCCACGGCCACAGACAATGGTGAAGACCGCTAACGGTGGCTAATAGCAAGTAGCTAGTTAGCTAGATAGCTGGCTAGTTTCAGCCAGAGGTTCTGGATAAAAATGTATGAAGAAACAACAGATCCGTTCCACATTGGGTGAGGCAGGAAAGTATATTTAGATAAAGGATGGAAAGTGAGATTGAGAAATATACACGAAAAAAACAAAAAAACAGGCTATTTAAATGAGGACACTACAGAAAACCCGACCGCACTGCTATGCCATCATGGATTCTACATTATCTGACCCATCATGATGAGGTCGAGGAGCCCAGTCAGGTACCGGGTATAGGTTCGGGAATTTTCCTTCTGGGTTGACCCCCAGTCGTTGCTGTTGACTTTTGTAGCCATGACAGGCCCATCCACCTCCAGGTACAACACCATACAGACATTCAGGATTCCCAAATGGGCAGTCCAGTGGTCCTCCTTTAATATTGCAGGGTTTTCCATATTTGTTAACATACTGTCCTGGAACTCCCTGAACAGGGTATATTTCTTTGGGTGAATTGTTAACAATTGTCTGTACAGTCCAAGTCAAATTACCCATCTATTGCCCCCCTTGGGACTTACTAACTAAAAATCACAGTAGAGGTCATGTTTCATGTCCCAGTTATCAGGGTTGATCATAGTAGAGGTCATATCCCAGTTATCAGGGTTGATCATAGTAGAGGTCATGTCCCAGTTATTAGGGTTGATCATAGTAGAGGTCATGTCCCAGTTATCAGGGTTGATCATAGTAGAGGTCATGTCCCAGTTATCAGGGTTGATCATAGTAGAGGTCATGTCCCAGTTATCAGGGTTGATCATAGTAGAGGTCATGTCCCAGTTATCAGGGTTGATCATAGTAGAGGTCATGTCCCAGTTATCAGGTTTGATCATAGTAGAGGTCATGTCCCAGTTATCAGTTTTGATCATAGTAGAGGTCATGTCCCAGTTATCAGGGTTGATCATAGTAGAGGTCATGTCTCAGTTATCAGGGTTGATCATAGTAGAGGTCATGTCCCAGTTATTAGGGTTGATCATAGTAGATGTCATGTCCCAGTTATCAGTTTTGATCATAGTAGAGGTCATGTCCCAGTTATCAGCATTGATCATAGTAGAGGTCATGTCCCAGTTATCAGGGTTGATCATAGTAGAGGTCATGTCCCAGTTATCAGGGTTGATCATAGTAGAGGTCATGTCCCAGTTATCAGAATTGATCATAGTAGAGGTCATATCCCAGTTATCAGGGTTGATCAAAGTTGAGGTCATGTTTCATGTCCCAGTTATCAGCTTTGATCATAGTATAGGAGAACGACAACACCCTGTCGTTCTCCGCCAACATCAAGGCGGTGACCCGCTCCTGCAGGTTCATGCTCTACAACATTCGGAGAGTGCGACCCTGCCTTATACAGGAAGCGGCGCAGGTCCTGGTCCAGGCACTTGTCATCTCCCGTCTGGACTACTGCAACTCGCTGTTGGCTGGCCTCCCTGCCTGTGCCATTAAACCCCTACAACTCATCCAGAATGCCGCAGCCCGTCTGGTGTTCAACCTTCCCAAGTTCTCTCACGTCACCCCCCTCCTCCGCACACTCCACTGGCTTCCAGTTGAAGCTCGCATCCGCTACAAGACCATGGTGCTTGCCTATGGAGCAGTGAGGGGAACGGCACCTCTGTACCTTCAGGCTCTGATCAGTCCCTACACCCAAACGAGGGCATTGCGTTCATCCACCTCTGGCCTGCTGGCTCCCCTTCCTCTGCGGAAGCATAGCTCCCGCTCAGCCCAGTCAAAACTGTTCGCTGCTCTGGCACCCCAATGGTGGAACAAGCTCCCTCACGACGCCAGGACAGCGGAGTCACTCACCACCTTCCGGAGACATTTGAAACCCCACCTCTTTAAGGAATACCTGGGATAGGATAAAGTATTCCTTCTAACCCCCCCCCCCCCCCAAATTGTAAAGTGGTTATCCCACTGGCTATAGGGTGAACGCACCAATTTGTGAGTCGCTCTGGCTAAGAGCGTCTGCTAAATGACGTTAATGTGCCCTTGAGCAAGGCACTTAACCCTAATTGCTCCTGTAAGTCGCTCTGGATAAGAGCGTCTGCTAAATGACTAAAATGTAAAATGTAAAATGTAATGTCCCAGTTAATAGGGTTGATCATAGTAGAGGTCATGTCCCAGTTATCAGGGTTGATCATAGTAGAGGTCATGTTTCATGTCCCTGGTATCAGGGTTGATCATAGTAGAGGTCATGTCCCAGTTATCAGGGTTGATCAAAGTAGATGTCATGTCCCAGTTATCAGGGTTGATCATAGTAGAGGTCATGTCCCAGTTATCAGGGTTGATCATAGTAGAGGTCATGTCCCAGTTATCAGTTTTGATCATAGTAGAGGTCATGTCCCAGTTATCAGGGTCGATCATAGTAGAGGTCATGTTTCATGTCCCAGTTATCAGGGTTGATTATAAAATAAAATAAAAAGTACAAGAATAAAATATCAATAACAAGGCTATATGAAGGGGGTTCCGGTACTGAGTCAATGTGCAGGGTACAGGTTAGTCCAGGTAATTTGCACATGTAGGTAGGGGTAAAGTGACTATGCAAGTTTAATAAACATTGAAAGGGCGTGGGCGGGTGTAAATGTAAATAGTCCGGGTGGCCATTTGATTAATTGTTCAGCAGTCTTACGGCTTGGGGGTAGAAGCTGTTAAAGAGCCTTTTGGACCTAGACTTGCCTTTCCGGTACCGCTTGCCGTGCGGTAGCAGAGAGAACATTCTATGACCTGGGTGATTGGAGTCTTCAATAATTTTTAGGGCCTTCTTCTGACACCGCCTGGCATAGAGGTCCTGGATTGCAGGAATCTTGGTCCCAGTGATGTACTGGGCCTTACGCACTACCCTCTGTAGCGCCTTACGGTCGGATGCCAAGCAGTTGCCATTCCAGGCAGTGATGCAACCGGTCAGGATGCTCTCGATGGTGCAGCTGTAGAATGTTTTGAGGATCTGTGGACCCAAGCCAAATATTTTCCGTATCCTGATGGGGAAAAGGTGTTGTCGTGCCCTCTTCACGACTCTCTTGGTGTGTTTGGACCATGATAGTTTGTTGGAGATGTGGACACCAAGGATCTTGAAACTCTCGACCAGCTCCAGGGTTGATCATAGTAGAGGGCATTTTTCATGCTGCAGGTGGGAGCAGGCGACAAACTGCTGATTTTCAAATGGACGTCTTTATATTTTATTGTCATTCTAGGCATAAAATCACTTTTGTCACATTATTTTATTGTTATGATATTCTAGGTATAAAATCACTTTTGTCACATTATTTTATTGTCATGATATTCTAGATATATAATCCCCTTTGTGACATTATTTTATTGTCATCAAATCAAATCAAATCAAATTTGATTTGCTTCATGCACCGAATACAACCGGTGTAGACATTACCGTGAAATGCTTACTTACAGCCCTTAACCAACAATGCATTGATTTTAAATAAAAAAGTTAAATAAAACAACAACAACAAAAAAGTGTTGAGAAAAAAAGAGCAGAAGTCAAATAAAATAACAGTAGGGAGGCTATATACAGGGGGGTATCGGTGCAGAGTCAATGTGCGGGGGCACCGGCTAGTTGAGGTAGTTGAGGTAATATTTACATGTGGGTAGAGTTAAAGTGACTATGCATAAATAATTAACAGAGTAGCAGCAGCGTAAAAAGATGGGGTGGGGGTGGGGGGGGGGCTGTGCAAATAGTCCGGGTAGCCATGATTAGCTGTTCAGGAGTCTTATGGCTTGGAGGTAGAAGCTGTTGAGAAGCCTTTTGGACCTAGACTTGACGCTCCGGTACCTCTTGCCGTGCGGTAGCAGAGAGAACAGTCTATAACTAGGGTGGCTGGAGTCTTTGACAATTTCTAGGGCCTTCCTCTGACACCGCCTGGTATAGAGGACCTGATGGCAGGAAGCTTGGCCCCAGTGATGTACTGGGCGTCACGCACTATCCTCTGTAGTGCCTTGCGGTCGGAGGCTGAGCAGTTGTCATACCAGGCAGTGATGCAACCAGTCAGGATGCTATAAAATCACCTTTGTCACATTATTTTATTGTCATGATATTCTAGGCATAAAATCACCTTTGTTGCATTATTTTATTGCCATGATATTCTAAGTATAAAATCAGCAAAGAATGACACAAACTGAACGACTAAAAAGTACCCTGAGGAAAAGCAAAGCTAAAAAGGTGTCTTTTAATATCTCTTTTAAATATGTCCCCAGTTGCGGCCCCCCTCAGGTTCTCTGGCTGGCTAGTCCAGAGGCTGGGGGCATAACAACTAAAGGCTGCCTCTCCATGCCTCTTGGTCCTGGGCTTTGGGATAGTTAAAAGGCCAGAGCCAGAGGACCTGAGGGACCTTCTGGGTACATAACTTAAAAGCCTGTCTGACATGTACAGTGGCTTGCGAAAGCATTCACTCCCCTTGGCATTTTCCCTATTTTGTTGCCTTACAACCTTGAATTAAAATTGATTTTTGGGGGGTTTGTATCATTTGTCAATACTTTGTAGAGCCACCTTTTGCAGCAATTACAGCTGCAAGTCTCGTGGGGTATGTCTCTATAAGCTTGGCACATCTAGCCACTGGGATTTTTGCCCATTCTTCAAGGCAAAACTGCTCCAGCTCCTTCAAGTTGGATGGGTTCCGCTGGTCTACAGCAATCTTTAAGGAAAAACATCCCCACAGCATGATACTGCCACCACCATGCTTCACTGTTGGGATGGTGTTCTCGGGGTGATGAGAGGTGTTGGGTTTGCGCCAGACATAGCGTTTTCCTTGATTGCCAAAAAGCTCAATTTTAGTCTCATCTGACCAGAGTACCTTCTTCCATATGTTTGGGGATTCTCCCACATGCCTTTTGGCGAACACCAAACGTGTTTGCTTAGTCTTTCTTTAAGCAATGGCTTTTTTCTGGCCACTCTTCTGTAAAGGCCAGCTCTGTGGAGTGTACGGCTTAAAGTGGTCCTATGGACAGATACTCCAATCTCCGCTGTGGAGCTTTGCAGCTCTTTCAGGGTTATCTTTGGTCTCTTTGTTGCCTCTGATTAATGCCCTCCTTGCCTGGTCCGTGAGTGTTGGTGGGCGGCCCTCTCTTGGCAGGGTTGTTGTGGTGCCATATTCTTTACATTTTTTAATAATGGATTTAATGGTGCTCTGTGGGATGTTCAAAGTTTTGGATATTTTTTTATAACCCAACCCTGATCTGTACTCTTTGTACAACTTTGTCCCTGACCTGTTTGGAGAGCTCCTTGGTCTTCATGGTGCCGCTTGCTTGGTGGTGCCCCTTGCTTAGTGGTGTTGCAGACTCTGGGGCCTTTCAGAACAGGTGTATATATACTGAGATCATGTAACAGATCATGTGACACTTAGATTGCACACAGGTTGACTTTATTTAACTAATTATGTGACTTCTGAAGGTAATTGTTTGCACCAGATCTTATTTAGGGGCTTCATAGCAAAGGGGATGAATACGTATGCACGCACCACTTTTCCGTTATTTATTTTTTAGAATTATTTGAAACAATTTTTTTTTTAAATTCCACTTCACAAATTTGGACTATTTTGTTTATGTCCATTACATGAAATGCAAATAAATGTCCATTTAAATTACAGGTTGTAATGCAACAAAATAGGAAAAACGCCAAGGGGGATCAATACTTTTGCAAGGCACTGTACACAAATTCCATCTAGACACTGTTGCCCTAGAGCACACAAAAAACGATACATACCTCGGCCTAAACATCAGCGCCACAGGTAACTTCCACAAAGCTGTGAACAATCTGAGAGACAAGACAAGAAGGGCCTTATATGCCATCAAAAGGAAAATAAAATTTGACATACCAATTAGGATCTGGCTAAAAATACTTGAATCAGTTATAGAACCCATTGCCCTTTATGGTTGTGAGGTCTGGGGTCCGCTCACCAAACAAGAATTCACAAAATGGGACAAACACCAAATTGAGACTCTGCATGCAGAATACTGCAAAAATATCCTCTGTGTACAACAAAAAACACAAAATAATGCATGCAGAGCAGAATTAGGCCGATACCCGCTAATGATCAAAATCAAAATAACCCTAACCCTAACCCTAACGCTCTACAACCACCTAAAAGGGAGCGATTCCCAAACCTTCCATAACAAAGCCATCACCTACAGAGAGATGAACCTGAAGAAGAGTCCCCTAAGCAAGCTGGTCCTGGGGCTCTGTTCACAAACACAAACAGACCCCACAGAGCCCCAGGACAGCAACACAATTAGAGCCAACCAAATCATGAGAAAACAAAAATATATTTACTTGACACATTGGAAAGAATTTACACAGAAAAAACAGACCTGGCTCTCAAAGAGAAGACAGGCTATGAGCACACTTCCCACAAAATGAGGTGGAAACTGAGCTGCACTTCCTAACCTCCTGCCAAATGTATGACCATATTAGAGACACATATTTCCCTCAGATAACACAGACCCACATTTGAAAACAAATCCAATTTGGATAAACTCCCATATCTATTGGGTGAAATACCATTGTGCAATCACAGCAGAAAGATTTGTGACCTGTTGCCACAAGAATCTGTATATATGTTTATTTATTTAACCATTTGCACATCATTACAATACTGTATATAGACATAATATGACATTTGACATGTCTTTATTCTTTTGGAACGTTTGTGAGTGTTTTGTTTACTGTTAATTTCTTATTGTTTCTTTCACTTTTGTTTATTATCTATTTCACTTGCTTCGGCAATGTTAACATATGTTTCCCAGGACAATAAAGCCCTTAAATTGAAATTGAGAGAGAGAGAGAGAGAGAGAGAGAGAGAGAGAGAGAGAGAGAGAGAGAGTGAGAGAGAGAGAGAGAGGGACAGAGAGAGAGAGAGAGGGAGAGAGAGAGAGAGAGAGAGAGAGAGAGAGAGAGAGAGAGAGAGAGAGAGAGAGAGAGAGAGACAGAGAGACAGAGAGACAGAGAGACAGAGAGACAGAGAGAGAGAGAGAGAGAGAGAGAGAGAGAGAGAGAGAGAGCTGTGTGAGTACTGTGCTCTCATTATTTTAATGAAGAAGACAAAAGAGGTCTGCAGCTCAGTGTTCATTGGACAGGGAGGAGTGGAGCATCACAACGTGTGTGAGTGTGTTTTTGTGTGTGTGTGAGTGTCTGTGTGTGGGGGGTTATGGGGGTTCAGGCTGGTGGCAGTCAGTGCCTGAGGCAGGGTTGTGGGGTCAGGGCCCCAAGGGGTTGGCAGGGCCACAGTAACCAGGGGAGTTCCTCTCAATTAGCAGCACTGGAACCCCAGGCTGCCCAACCAGCTGATACCACACTCACCTCAAACACTCTGCTCTGCTCCCACGTAGACATCTCACAGTACTACAGTCACATAGTACTGTCATTCACATACGTATCTATAGTATGTTATACCCTGTTCACACCATCCTGCCGAACCGACTCCAACCATACTGTGTTATCCTGATGACCCCAACCATACTGTGTTATCCTGTTGACCCCAACCATACTGTGTTATCCTGTTGACCCCAACCATACTGTGTTATCCTGTTGACCCCAACCATACTGTATTATCCTGTTAACCCCAACCATACTGTGTTATCCTGTTAACTCCAACCATACTGTGTTATCCTGTTAACCCCAACCATACTGTGTTATCCTGTTAACTCCAACCATACTGTGTTATCCTGTTAACCCCAACCATACTGTGTTGTCCTGTTGACCCCAACCATACTGTGTTATCCTGTTGACTCCAACCATACTGTGTTATCCTGTTGACCCCAACCATACTGTGTTATCCTGTTGACCCCAACCATACTGTGTTATCCTGTTGACCCCAACCATACTGTGTTATCCTGTTGACCCCAACCATACTGTGTTGGCTTGGATATTACTGTTAATAACTACTGTGGTTAAATAACCAGGCCAGTTAGTAACCCTAACCCTATCTCAGTAACCTATCTCAGTAGTACAGCTCTAACCCTAACCCTATCTCAGTAGTACAGCTCTAATCCTAACACTATCTCAGTAGTACAACTCTAACCCTAACACTATCTCAGTAGTACAACTCTAACCCTAACCCTATCTCAGTAGTACAGCTCTAACCCTAACCCTATCTCAGTAGTACAGCTCTAACTCTATCTCAGTAGTACAGCTCTAACCCTAACACTATCTCAGTAGTACAGCTCTAACCCTAACCCTATCTCAGTAGTACAGCTCTAACCCTAACACTATCTCGGTAGTACAACTCTAACCCTAACCCTATCTCAGTAGTACAGCTCTAACCCTAACACTATCTCGGTAGTACAACTCTAACCCTAACCCTATCTCAGTAGTACAGCTCTAACCCTATCTCAGTAGTACAACTCTAACCCTAACACTATCTCAGTAGTACAGCTCAAACCCTAACCCTATCTCAGTAGTACAGCTCTAACCCTAACACTATCTCAGTAGTACAACGCTAACCCTAACCCTATCTTAGTAGTACAGCTCTAACCCTAACGCTATCTCAGTAGTACAACTCTAACCCTAACACTATCTCAATAGTACAGATCTAACCCTAACCCTATCTCAGTAGTACAACTCTAACCCTAACCCTATCTCAGTAGTACAGCTCTAACCCTATCTCAGTAGTACAACTCTAACCCTAACCCTATCTCAGTAGTACAACTCTAACCCTAACACTATCTCAGTAGTACAACTCTAACCCTAACCCTATCTCAGTAGTACAACTCTAACCCTAACCCTATCTCAGTAGTACAGCTCTAACCCTATCTCAGTAGTACAGCTCTAACCCTAACCCTATCTCAGTAGTACAGCTCTAACCTTATCTCAGTAGTACAGCTCTAACCCTAACCCTATCTCAGTAGTACAGCTCTAACCCTAACACTATCTCAGTAGTACAACACTAACCCTAACCCTATCTCAGTAGTACAGCTCTAACCCTAACTCTATCTCAGTAGTACAACTCTGACCCTAACACTATCTCAGTAGTACAACTCTAACCCTAACTCTATCTCAGTAGTACAGCTCTAACCCTAACACTATCTCAGTAGTACAACTCTAACCCTAACCCTATCTCAGTAGTACAGCTCTAACCCTAACCCTATCTCAGTAGTACAGCTCTAACCCTAACCCAGTAGTACAGCTTTAACCCTATCTCAGTAGTACAGCTCTAACCCTAACACTATCTCAGTAGTACAACTCTAACCCTAACCCTATCTCAGTAGTACAACTCTAACCCTAACTCTATCTCAGTAGTACAACTCTAACCCTAACACTATCTCAGTAGTACAGCTCTAACCCTACCCCTATCTCAGTAGTACAACTCTAACCCTAACTATATCTCAGTAGTACAACTCTAACCCTAACCCTATCTCAGTAGTACAGCTCTAACCCTAACCCTATCTCAGTAGTACAGCTCTAACCCTACCACTATCTCAGTAGTACAGTTCTAACCCTAACCCTATCTCAGTAGTACAGCTCTAACCCTAACCCTATCTCAGTAGTACAGCTCTAACCCTAACACTATCTCAGTAGTACAGCTCTAACCCTAACACTATCTCAGTATTACAACTCAAACCCTAACCCTATCTCAGTAGTACAGCTATAAACCTAACCCTATCTCAGTAGTACAACTCTAACCCTAACCCTATCTCAGTAGTACAGCTCTAACCCTAACCCTATCTCAGTAGTACAGCTCTAACCCTAACCCTATCTCAGTAGTACAGCTCCAACCCTAACCCTATCTCAGTAGTACAGCTCTAACCCTAACCCTATCTCAGTAGTACAGCTCTAACCCTAACCCTATCTCAGTAGTACAGCTCTAACCCTAACCCTGTCTCAGTGGTACAGCTCTAACCCTAACCCTATCTCAGTAGTACAGCTCTAACCCTAACCCTATCTCAGTAGTACAGCTCTAACCCTAACACTATCTCAGTAGTACAGTGCTAATCCTAACCCTATCTCAGTAGTACAGCTCTAACCCTATCTCAGTAGTACAGCTCTAACCCTAACCCTATCTCAGTAGTAAAGCTCTAACCCTAACCCTATCTCAGTAGTACAGCTCTAACCCTATCTCAGTAGTACAGCTCTAACCCTAACCCTATCTCAGTAGTACAGCTCTAACCCTAACCCTATCTCAGTAGTACAACTCTAAACCTAACCCTATTTCAGTAGTACAGCTCTAACCCTAACCCTATCTCAGTAGTACAGCTCTAACCCTAACCCTATGTCAGTAGTACAGCTCTAACCCTAACACTATCTCAGTAGTACAGCTCTAACCCTAACCCTATCTCAGTAGTACAGCTCTAACCCTAACTCTATCTCAGTAGTACAGCTCTAACCCTAACCCTATCTCAGTAGTACAGCTCTAACTCTATCTCAGTAGTACAGCTCTAACCCTAACTCTATCTCAGTAGTACAGCTCTAACCCTAACCCTATCTCAGTAGTACAGCTCTAACCCTATCTCAGTAGTACAGCTCTAACCCTAACCCTATCTCAGTAGTACAGCTCTAACCCTAACACTATCTCAGTAGTACAGCTCTAACCCTAACCCTATCTCAGTAGTACAGCTCTAACTCTATCTCAGTAGTACAGCTCTAAACCTAACTCTATCTCAGTAGTACAACTCTAACCCTAACTCTATCTCAGTAGTACAGCTCTAACCCTAACACTATCTCAGTAGTACAACTCTAACCCTAACCCTATCTCAGTAGTACAGCTCTAACCCTAACCCTATCTCAGTAGTACAGCTCTAACCCTAACCCAGTAGTACAGCTTTAACCCTATCTCAGTAGTACAGCTCTAACCCTAACACTATCTCAGTAGTACAACTCTAACCCTAACCCTATCTCAGTAGTACAACTCTAACCCTAACTCTATCTCAGTAGTACAACTCTAACCCTAACACTATCTCAGTAGTACAGCTCTAACCCTACCCCTATCTCAGTAGTACAACTCTAACCCTAACTATATCTCAGTAGTACAACTCTAACCCTAACCCTATCTCAGTAGTACAGCTCTAACCCTAACCCTATCTCAGTAGTACAGCTCTAACCCTACCACTATCTCAGTAGTACAGTTCTAACCCTAACCCTATCTCAGTAGTACAGCTCTAACCCTAACCCTATCTCAGTAGTACAGCTCTAACCCTAACACTATCTCAGTAGTACAGCTCTAACCCTAACACTATCTCAGTATTACAACTCAAACCCTAACCCTATCTCAGTAGTACAGCTATAAACCTAACCCTATCTCAGTAGTACAACTCTAACCCTAACCCTATCTCAGTAGTACAGCTCTAACCCTAACCCTATCTCAGTAGTACAGCTCTAACCCTAACCCTATCTCAGTAGTACAGCTCCAACCCTAACCCTATCTCAGTAGTACAGCTCTAACCCTAACCCTATCTCAGTAGTACAGCTCTAACCCTAACCCTATCTCAGTAGTACAGCTCTAACCCTAACCCTGTCTCAGTGGTACAGCTCTAACCCTAACCCTATCTCAGTAGTACAGCTCTAACCCTAACCCTATCTCAGTAGTACAGCTCTAACCCTAACACTATCTCAGTAGTACAGTGCTAATCCTAACCCTATCTCAGTAGTACAGCTCTAACCCTATCTCAGTAGTACAGCTCTAACCCTAACCCTATCTCAGTAGTAAAGCTCTAACCCTAACCCTATCTCAGTAGTACAGCTCTAACCCTATCTCAGTAGTACAGCTCTAACCCTAACCCTATCTCAGTAGTACAGCTCTAACCCTAACCCTATCTCAGTAGTACAACTCTAAACCTAACCCTATTTCAGTAGTACAGCTCTAACCCTAACCCTATCTCAGTAGTACAGCTCTAACCCTAACCCTATGTCAGTAGTACAGCTCTAACCCTAACACTATCTCAGTAGTACAGCTCTAACCCTAACCCTATCTCAGTAGTACAGCTCTAACCCTAACTCTATCTCAGTAGTACAGCTCTAACCCTAACCCTATCTCAGTAGTACAGCTCTAACTCTATCTCAGTAGTACAGCTCTAACCCTAACTCTATCTCAGTAGTACAGCTCTAACCCTAACCCTATCTCAGTAGTACAGCTCTAACCCTATCTCAGTAGTACAGCTCTAACCCTAACCCTATCTCAGTAGTACAGCTCTAACCCTAACACTATCTCAGTAGTACAGCTCTAACCCTAACCCTATCTCAGTAGTACAGCTCTAACTCTATCTCAGTAGTACAGCTCTAACCCTAACTCTATCTCAGTAGTACAGCTCTAACCCTAACCCTATCTCAGTAGTACCGCTCTAACCCTATCTCAGTAGTACAGCTCTAACCCTAACCCTATCTCAGTAGTACAGCTCTAACCCTAACCCTATCTCAGTAGTACAGCTCTAACCCTAACTCTATCTCAGTAGTACAGCTCTAACCCTAACCCTATCTCAGTAGTACAGCTCTAACCCTAACCCTATCTCAGTAGTACAGCTCTAACCCTAACCCTATCTCAGTAGTACAGCTCTAACCCTAACCCTATCTCAGTAGTACAGCTCTAACCCTAACCCTATCTCAGTAGTACAGCTCTAAACCTAACCCTATCTCAGTAGTACAGCTCTAACCCTAACCCTATCTCAGTAGTACAGCTCTAACCCTAACCCTATCTCAGTAGTACAGCTCTAACCCTAACCCTATCTCAGTAGTACAGCTCTAACCCTAACCCTATCTCAGTAGTACCGCTCTAACCCTATCTCAGTAGTACAGCTCTAACCCTAACCCTATCTCAGTAGTACAGCTCTAACCCTAACTCTATCTCAGTAGTACAGCTCTAACCCTAACCCTATCTCAGTAGTACAGCTCTAACCCTAACCCTATCTCAGTAGTACAGCTCTAACCCTAACCCTATCTCAGTAGTACAGCTCTGTTTGGCTGGTCCGGCTGCCACCCTGTTCCAATCCCAGAGTTCCAGAGTGCAAGCTAAGATGCTACGCAGGTCCTGACGGGAAACTCTTTAAATTATAGCTCTTCAGGAGTGGAAAACACGCAAGCATGCACACACACACACATACACACACACAGAACACGAAGCGATGCATTTTGAAAAGTCATCTGCAAACTGATTCTGTCAGTGGGACTTAGTTACATGTGGTTGACTGCTACAGCTTTCCTCCCTAACTCTTCTATGGAGGCCACCTGGGATGAGGTGTGTGTGTGTGTGTGTGTGTGTGTGTGTGTGTGTGTCTGTGTGTGTGTGTGTGTGTGTGTGTGTGTGTGTGTGTGTGTGTGTGTGTGTGTGTGTGTGTGTGTGTGTGTGTGTGTGTGTGTGTGTGTGTGTGTGTGTGTATGTGTGTGTGTGTGTGTGTGTGTGTGGAGGCCATAAGGGAAAGGGTGTTCTCTCTAAATAGACTCTTTGTTAAATATTAACTCTCTCCTTTGACAGAGAGCAGACGCCATGTCAACTCACATCTCCACCATGCATGGCACTCATTCATTCACACACACACACACAAACTCACACACACCAATCTGAGAGGCCTGTGACACTGAATTGATGGAGGAGAGAATCAACTCATATATATCCAAATTGTGTTTCTCAACAATCACAATACTTTTAATCTCCACCTCTTTCTGTAGGCTATAAGCTAAGTGTGTCTGATCTAGGTGTGTCTTAGTTAGGTGTGTCTGATCTAGGTGTGTCTGATCTAGGTGTGTCTTAGTTAGGTGTGTCTGATCTAGGTGTGTCTGATCTAGGTGTGTCTGATCTAGGTGTGTCTTAGTTAGGTGTGTCTGATCTAGGTGTGTCTGATCTAGGTGTGTCTGATCTAGGTGTGTCTTAGTTAGGTGTGTCTTAGTTAGATGTGTCTGATCTAGGTGTGTCTTAGTTAGGTGTGTCTTAGTTAGGTGTGTCTGAGTTAGGTGTGTCTGATATAGGTGTGTCTGATCTAGGTGTGTCTGATCTAGGTGTGTCTGATCTAGGTGTGTCTGAGTTAGGTGTGTCTGATATAGGTGTGTCTGATCTAGGTGTGTCTGAGTTAGGTGTGTCTGATATAGGTGTGTCTGTTCTAGGTGTGTCTGATCTAGGTGTGTCTTAGTTAGGTGTGTCTGAGTTAGGTGTGTCTGAGTTAGGTGTGTCTGAGTTAGGTGTGTCTGAGTTAGGTGTGTCTTAGTTAGGTGTGTCTGAGTTAGGTGTGTCTGAGTTAGGTGTGTCTTAGTTAGGTGTGTCTGATCTAGGTGTGTCTGAGTTAGGTGTGTCTGATCTAGGTGTGTCTGATCTAGGTGTGTCTGAGTTAGGTGTGTCTTAGTTAGGTGTGTCTGATCTAGGTGTGTCTGATATAGGTGTGTCTGAGTTAGGTGTGTCTTAGTTAGGTGTGTCTTAGTTAGGTGTGTCTGGTCTAGGTGTGTCTGATCTAGGTGTGTCTGATCTAGGTGTGTCTGAGTTAGGTGTGTCTTAGTTAGGTGTGTCTTAGTTAGGTGTGTCTTAGTTAGGTGTGTCTGATCTAGGTGTGTCTGAGTTAGGTGTGTCTTAGTTAGGTGTGTCTGGTCTAGGTGTGTCTGATCTAGGTGTGTCTTAGTTAGGTGTGTCTGAGTTAGGTGTGTCTGATCTAGGTGTGTCTTAGTTAGGTGTGTCTTAGTTAGGTGTGTCTTAGTTAGGTGTGTCTGAGTTAGGTGTATCTTAGTTAGGTGTGTCTTAGTTAGGTGTGTCTGAGTTAGGTGTGTCTGATCTAGGGGTGTCTGAGTTAGGTGTGTCTTAGTTAGGTGTGTCTGAGTTAGGTGTGTCTGATCTAGGTGTGTCTGTTCTAGGTGTGTCTGATCTAGGTGTGTCTTAGTTAGGTGTGTCTGAGTTAGGTGTGTCTGATCTAGGTGTGTCTGATCTAGGTGTGTCTGAGTTAGGTGTGTCTGATCTAGGTGTGTCTGATCTAGGTGTGTCTGATCTAGGTGTGTCTGATCTAGGTGTGTCTTAGTTAGGTGTGTCTGATCTAGGTGTGTCTTAGTTAGGTGTGTCTTAGTTAGGTGTGTCTTAGTTAGGTGTGTCTGAGTTAGGTGTGTCTGATCTAGGTGTGTCTGATCTAGGTGTGTCTTAGTTAGGTGTGTCTGATCTAGGTGTGTCTGATCTAGGTGTGTCTGATCTAGGTGTGTCTGATCTAGGTGTGTCTTAGTTAGGTGTGTCTGATCTAGGTGTGTCTTAGTTAGGTGTGTCTTAGTTAGGTGTGTCTGAGTTAGGTGTGTCTGATATAGGTGTGTCTGATCTAGGTGTGTCTGATCTAGGTGTGTCTGAGTTAGGTGTGTCTGATATAGGTGTGTCTGATCTAGGTGTGTCTGAGTTAGGTGTGTCTGATATAGGTGTGTCTGTTCTAGGTGTGTCTGATCTAGGTGTGTCTTAGTTAGGTGTGTCTTAGTTAGGTGTGTCTGAGTTAGGTGTGTCTGATCTAGGTGTGTCTGAGTTAGGTGTGTCTTAGTTAGGTGTGTCTGAGTTAGGTGTGTCTTAGTTAGGTGTGTCTGAGTTAGGTGTGTCTTAGTTAGGTGTGTCTGATCTAGGTGTGTCTTAGTTAGGTGTGTATTAGTTAGGTGTGTCTGATCTAGGTGTGTCTTAGTTAGGTGTGTCTGATCTAGGTGTGTCTGAGTTAGGTGTGTCTTAGTTAGGTGTGTCTGAGTTAGGTGTGTCTTAGTTAGGTGTGTCTGAGTTAGGTGTGTCTGAGTTAGGTGTGTCTGAGTTAGGTGTGTCTGGTCTAGGTGTGTCTGATCTAGGTGTGTCTGATCTAGGTGTGTCTGATCTAGGTGTGTCTGATCTAGGTGTGTCTGAGTTAGGTGTGTCTTAGTTAGGTGTGTCTTAGTTAGGTGTGTCTTAGTTAGGTGTGTCTGGTCTAGGTGTGTCTGATCTAGGTGTGTCTGATCTAGGTGTGTCTGATCTAGGTGTGTCTGATCTAGGTGTGTCTGATCTAGGTGTGTCTGAGTTAGGTGTGTCTTAGTTAGGTGTGTCTTAGTTAGGTGTGTCTTAGTTAGGTGTGTCTGGTCTAGGTGTGTCTGATCTAGGTGTGTCTGATCTAGGTGTGTCTGATCTAGGTGTGTCTGATCTAGGTGTGTCTGAGTTAGGTGTGTCTTAGTTAGGTGTGTCTGATCTAGGTGTGTCTGAGTTAGGTGTGTCTTAGTTAGGTGTGTCTTAGTTAGGTGTGTCTGGTCTAGGTGTGTCTGATCTAGGTGTGTCTGATCTAGGTGTGTCTGAGTTAGGTGTGTCTTAGTTAGGTGTGTCTTAGTTAGGTGTGTCTTAGTTAGGTGTGTCTGATCTAGGTGTGTCTGAGTTAGGTGTGTCTTAGTTAGGTGTGTCTGGTCTAGGTGTGTCTGATCTAGGTGTGTCTTAGTTAGGTGTGTCTGGTCTAGGTGTGTCTGATCTAGGTGTGTCTGATCTAGGTGTGTCTGAGTTAGGTGTGTCTTAGTTAGGTGTGTCTTAGTTAGGTGTGTCTGAGTTAGGTGTGTCTTAGTTAGGTGTATCTTAGTTAGGTGTGTCTGAGTTAGGTGTGTCTGATCTAGGTGTGTCTGATCTAGGGGTGTCTGAGTTAGGTGTGTCTTAGTTAGGTGTGTCTGATCTAGGTGTGTCTGATCTAGGTGTGTCTGATCTAGGTGTGTCTGATCTAGGGGTGTCTGAGTTAGGTGTATCTTAGTTAGGTGTGTCTGAGTTAGGTGTGTCTGATCTAGGTGTGTCTGATCTAGGTGTGTCTGATCTAGGTGTGTCTTAGTTAGGTGTGTCTGAGTTAGGTGTGTCTGATCTAGGTGTGTCTGATCTAGGTGTGTCTGAGTTAGGTGTGTCTTAGTTAGGTGTGTCTGAGTTAGGTGTGTCTGATCTAGGTGTGTCTGATCTAAGTGTGTCTGATCTAGGTGTGTCTGATCTAGGTGTGTCTGATCTAGGTGTGTCTGAGTTAGGTGTGTCTGATCTAGGTGTGTCTGAGTTAGGTGTGTCTGATCTAGGTGTGTCTGAGTTAGGTGTGTCTGATCTAGGTGTGTCTGATCTAGGTGTGTCACTAATCTCAGCTTGTTACCTGTATAAAAGACTCCTGTCCACAGAAGCAATCAATCAATCAGATTCCAAACTCTCCACCATGGCCAAGACCAAAGAGCTCTCCAAGGTTGGATGTCAGGGACAAGATTGTAGACCTACACAAGGATGGAATGGGCTACAAGACCATCGCCAAGCAGCTTGGTGAGAAGGTGACAACAGTTGGTGCGATTATTCGCAAATGGAAGAAACACAAAATAACTGTCAATCTCCCTCGGCCTTGGCTCCATGCAAGATCTCAACTCGTGGAGTTGCAATGATCATGAGAACGGTGAGGAATCAGCCCAGAACTACACAGGAGGATCTTGTTAATGATTACAAGGCAGCTGGGACCATAGTCACCAAGAAAACAATTGGTAACACACTTCGCCGTGAAGGACTGAAATCCTGCAGTGCCCGCAAGGTCCCCCTGCTCAAGAAAGCACATATACATGCCCGTCTGAAGTTTGCCAATGAACATCTGAATGATTCAGAGGAGAACTGGGTGAAAGCGTTGTGGTCAGATGAGACCAAAATCGAGCTCTTTGGCATCAACTCAACTTGCCGTGTTTGGAGGAGGAGGAATGCTGCCTATGACCCCAAGAACACCATCCCCACTGTCAAACATGGAGGTGGAAACATTATGCTTTGGGGGTGTTTTTCTCGTAGGGGACAGGACAACTTCACTGCATCAAAGGGACGATGGACGGGGCCATGTACCGTCAAATCTTGGGTGAGAACCTCCTTCCCTCAGCCAGGGATGGGTATTCCAGCATGACAATGACCCAAAACACACGGCCAAGGCAACAAAGGAGTGGCTCAGGATGAAGCACATTAAGGTCCTGGAGTGGCCTAGTCAGTCTCCAGACCTTAATCCCATAGAAAATCTGTGGAGGGAGCTGAAGATTCGAGTTACCAAACGTCAGCCTCGAAACCTTAATGACTTGGAGAAGATCTGCAAAGAGGAGTGGGACAAAATCTCTCCTGAGATGTGTGCAAACCTGGTGGCCAACTACAAGAAGCGTCTGACTTCTGTGATTGCCAACAAGGGTTTTGCCACCAAGTACTAAATCATGCTTTGCAGAGGGGTACATTTCTTATTTCCCTCATTAAAATGCAAATCAATTTATAAAATTTTTGACATGCGTTTTTCTGGAATTTGTTGTTGTTATTCTGTCTGTCACTGTTCAAATAAACCTACCATTAAAATTATACACTGATCATTTCTTTGTCAGTGGGAAAACGAACAAAATCAGCAGGGGAGCAAATACTTTTTTCCCTCACTGTAGGTGTGTCTGATCTAGGTGTGTCTGATCTAGGTGTGTCTGATCTAGGTGTGTCTGATCTAGGTGTGTCTGAGTTAGGTGTGTCTTAGTTAGGTGTGTCTGATCTAGGTGTGTCTGAGTTAGGTGTGTCTGAGTTAGGTGTGTCTGGTCTAGGTGTGTCTTAGTTAGGTGTGTCTTAGTTAGGTGTGTCTTAGTTAGGTGTGTCTTAGTTAGGTGTGTCTGATCTAGGTGTGTCTGATCTAGGTGTGTCTGAGTTAGGTGTGTCTTAGTTAGGTGTGTCTTAGTTAGGTGTGTCTTAGTTAGGTGTGTCTGATCTAGGTGTGTCTGATCTAGGTGTGTCTGATCTAGGTGTGTCTGATCTAGGTGTGTCTGATCTAGGTGTGTCTGAGTTAGGTGTGTCTTAGTTAGGTGTGTCTTAGTTAGGTGTGTCTGATCTAGGTGTGTCTGATCTAGGTGTGTCTGAGTTAGGTGTGTCTTAGTTAGGTGTGTCTTAGTTAGGTGTGTCTTAGTTAGGTGTGTCTTAGTTAGGTGTGTCTTAGTTAGGTGTGTCTTAGTTAGGTGTGTCTGATCTAGGTGTGTCTGATCTAGGTGTGTCTTAGATAGGTGTGTCTGATCTAGGTGTGTCTTAGTTAGGTGTGTCTTAGTTGGGTGTGTCTTAGTTAGGTGTGTCTGATCTAGGTGTGTCTGTTTTAGGTGTGTCTGATCTAGGTGTGTCTGATCTAGGTGTGTCTGATCTAGGTGTGTCTGATCTAGGTGTTTTAGTTAGGTGTGTCTGATCTAGGTGTGTCTGATCTAGGTGTGTCTTAGATAGGTGTGTCTGATCTAGGTGTGTCTGAGTTAGGTGTGTCTTAGTTAGGTGTGTCTTAGTTAGGTGTGTCTTAGTTTGGTGTGTCTTAGTTAGGTGTGTCTTAGTTAGGTGTGTCTTAGTTAGGTGTGTCTTAGTTAGGTGTGTCTGATCTAGGTGTGTCTGAGTTAGGTGTGTCTTAGTTTGGTGTGTCTTAGTTAGGTGTGTCTGTTCTAGGTTTGTCTGATCTAGATGTGTCTGATCTAGGTGTGTCTTAGATAGGTGTGTCTGATCTAGGTGTGTCTGAGTTAGGTGTGTCTTAGTTAGGTGTGTCTTAGTTAGGTGTGTCTTAGTTTGGTGTGTCTTAGTTAGGTGTGTCTTAGTTAGGTGTGTCTTAGTTAGGTGTGTCTTAGTTAGGTGTGTCTGATCTAGGTGTGTCTGAGTTAGGTGTGTCTTAGTTTGGTGTGTCTTAGTTAGGTGTGTCTGATCTAGGTTTGTCTGATCTAGATGTGTCTGATCTAGGTGTGTCTTAGTTAGGTGTGTCTGATCTAGGTGTGTCTGATCTAGGTGTGTCTGATCTAGGTGTGTCTGATCTAGGTGTGTCTGATCTAGGTGTGTCTGAGTTAGGTGTGTCTGATCTAGGTGTGTCTGATCTAGATGTGTCTGATCTAGGTGTGTCTTAGTTAGGTGTGTCTGATCTAGGTGTGTCTGATCTAGGTGTGTCTGAGTTAGGTGTGTCTGATCTAGGTGTGTCTTAGTTAGGTGTGTCTTAGTTAGGTGTGTCTGATCTAGGTGTGTCTGAGTTAGGTGTGTCTGATCTAGGTGTGTCTTAGTTAGGTGTGTCTTAGTTAGGTGTGTCTGATCTAGGTGTGTCTGAGTTAGGTGTGTCTGATCTAGGTGTGTCTTAGTTAGGTGTGTCTTAGTTAGGTGTGTCTGAGTTAGGTGTGTCTGATATAGGTGTGTCTGATCTAGGTGTGTCTGATCTAGGTGTGTCTGATCTAGGTGTGTCTGAGTTAGGTGTGTCTGATATAGGTGTGTCTGATCTAGGTGTGTCTGAGTTAGGTGTGTCTGATATAGGTGTGTCTGTTCTAGGTGTGTCTGATCTAGGTGTGTCTTAGTTAGGTGTGTCTTAGTTAGGTGTGTCTGATCTAGGTGTGTCTGAGTTAGGTGTGTCTTAGTTAGGTGTGTCTGAGTTAGGTGTGTCTGAGTTAGGTGTGTCTGAGTTAGGTGTGTCTTAGTTAGGTGTGTCTGGTCTAGGTGTGTCTGATCTAGGTGTGTCTGATCTAGGTGTGTCTGAGTTAGGTGTGTCTTAGTTAGGTGTGTCTGATCTAGGTTTGTCTGATCTAGGTGTTTCTTAGTTAGGTGTGTCTTAGTTAGGTGTGTCTGATCTAGGTGTGTCTGATCTAGGTGTGTCTGATCTAGGTGTGTCTGAGTTAGGTGTGTCTTAGTTAGGTGTGTCTTAGTTAGGTGTGTCTTAGTTAGGTGTGTCTGATCTAGGTGTGTCTGAGTTAGGTGTGTCTGATCTAGGTGTGTCTGATCTAGGTGTGTCTGAGTTAGGTGTGTCTTAGTTAGGTGTGTCTGATCTAGGTGTGTCTGATATAGGTGTGTCTGAGTTAGGTGTGTCTTAGTTAGGTGTGTCTTAGTTAGGTGTGTCTGGTCTAGGTGTGTCTGATCTAGGTGTGTCTGATCTAGGTGTGTCTGAGTTAGGTGTGTCTTAGTTAGGTGTGTCTTAGTTAGGTGTGTCTTAGTTAGGTGTGTCTGATCTAGGTGTGTCTGAGTTAGGTGTGTCTTAGTTAGGTGTGTCTTAGTTAGGTGTGTCTGATCTAGGTGTGTCTTAGTTAGGTGTGTCTGGTCTAGGTGTGTCTGATCTAGGTGTGTCTGAGTTAGGTGTGTCTGAGTTAGGTGTGTCTGATCTAGGTGTGTCTTAGTTAGGTGTGTCTTAGTTAGGTGTGCCTTAGTTAGGTGTGTCTGAGTTAGGTGTGTCTGAGTTAGGTGTGTCTGAGTTAGGTGTGTCTGATCTAGGTGTGTCTGATCTAGGGGTGTCTGAGTTAGGTGTGTCTTAGTTAGGTGTGTCTGATCTAGGTGTGTCTTAGTTAGGTGTGTCTTAGTTAGGTGTGTCTGAGTTAGGTGTGTCTGATCTAGGTGTGTCTGATCTAGGGGTGTCTGAGTTAGGTGTGTCTTAGTTAGGTGTGTCTTAGTTAGGTGTGTCTGAGTTAGGTGTGTCTGATCTAGGTGTGTCTGATCTAGGTGTGTCTGAGTTAGGTGTGTCTGATCTAGGTGTGTCTGATCTAGGTGTGTCTGATCTAGGTGTGTCTGATCTAGGTGTGTCTTAGTTAGGTGTGTCTGATCTAGGTGTGTCTTAGTTAGGTGTGTCTTAGTTAGGTGTGTCTTAGTTAGGTGTGTCTGAGTTAGGTGTGTCTGATCTAGGTGTGTCTGATCTAGGTGTGTCTTAGTTAGGTGTGTCTGATCTAGGTGTGTCTGATCTAGGTGTGTCTGATCTAGGTGTGTCTGATCTAGGTGTGTCTTAGTTAGGTGTGTCTGATCTAGGTGTGTCTTAGTTAGGTGTGTCTTAGTTAGGTGTGTCTGAGTTAGGTGTGTCTGATATAGGTGTGTCTGATCTAGGTGTGTCTGATCTAGGTGTGTCTGAGTTAGGTGTGTCTGATATAGGTGTGTCTGATCTAGGTGTGTCTGAGTTAGGTGTGTCTGATATAGGTGTGTCTGTTCTAGGTGTGTCTGATCTAGGTGTGTCTTAGTTAGGTGTGTCTGAGTTAGGTGTGTCTTAGTTAGGTGTGTCTGATCTAGGTGTGTCTGAGTTACGTGTGTCTTAGTTAGGTGTGTCTTAGTTAGGTGTGTCTGAGTTAGGTGTGTCTTAGTTAGGTGTGTCTGGTCTAGGTGTGTCTGATCTAGGTGTGTCTGATCTAGGTGTGTCTGAGTTAGGTGTGTCTTAGTTAGGTGTGTCTTAGTTAGGTGTGTCTTAGTTAGGTGTGTCTGATCTATGTGTGTCTGAGTTAGGTGTGTCTTAGTTAGGTGTGTCTGGTCTAGGTGTGTCTGATCTAGGTGTGTCTTAGTTAGGTGTGTCTGGTCTAGGTGTGTCTGATCTAGGTGTGTCTGATCTAGGTGTGTCTGAGTTAGGTGTGTCTTAGTTAGGTGTGTCTTAGTTAGGTGTGTCTGAGTTAGGTGTGTCTTAGTTAGGTGTATCTTAGTTAGGTGTGTCTGAGTTAGGTGTGTCTGATCTAGGTGTGTCTGATCTAGGGGTGTCTGAGTTAGGTGTGTCTTAGTTAGGTGTGTCTGATCTAGGTGTGTCTGATCTAGGTGTGTCTGATCTAGGTGTGTCTGATCTAGGGGTGTCTGAGTTAGGTGTATCTTAGTTAGGTGTGTCTGAGTTAGGTGTGTCTGATCTAGGTGTGTCTGATCTAGGTGTGTCTGATCTAGGTGTGTCTTAGTTAGGTGTGTCTGAGTTAGGTGTGTCTGATCTAGGTGTGTCTGATCTAGGTGTGTCTGAGTTAGGTGTGTCTTAGTTAGGTGTGTCTGAGTTAGGTGTGTCTGATCTAGGTGTGTCTGATCTAAGTGTGTCTGATCTAGGTGTGTCTGATCTAGGTGTGTCTGATCTAGGTGTGTCTGAGTTAGGTGTGTCTGATCTAGGTGTGTCTGAGTTAGGTGTGTCTGATCTAGGTGTGTCTGAGTTAGGTGTGTCTGATCTAGGTGTGTCTGATCTAGGTGTGTCACTAATCTCAGCTTGTTACCTGTATAAAAGACTCCTGTCCACAGAAGCAATCAATCAATCAGATTCCAAACTCTCCACCATGGCCAAGACCAAAGAGCTCTCCAAGGTTGGATGTCAGGGACAAGATTGTAGACCTACACAAGGATGGAATGGGCTACAAGACCATCGCCAAGCAGCTTGGTGAGAAGGTGACAACAGTTGGTGCGATTATTCGCAAATGGAAGAAACACAAAATAACTGTCAATCTCCCTCGGCCTTGGCTCCATGCAAGATCTCAACTCGTGGAGTTGCAATGATCATGAGAACGGTGAGGAATCAGCCCAGAACTACACAGGAGGATCTTGTTAATGATTACAAGGCAGCTGGGACCATAGTCACCAAGAAAACAATTGGTAACACACTTCGCCGTGAAGGACTGAAATCCTGCAGTGCCCGCAAGGTCCCCCTGCTCAAGAAAGCACATATACATGCCCGTCTGAAGTTTGCCAATGAACATCTGAATGATTCAGAGGAGAACTGGGTGAAAGCGTTGTGGTCAGATGAGACCAAAATCGAGCTCTTTGGCATCAACTCAACTTGCCGTGTTTGGAGGAGGAGGAATGCTGCCTATGACCCCAAGAACACCATCCCCACTGTCAAACATGGAGGTGGAAACATTATGCTTTGGGGGTGTTTTTCTCGTAGGGGACAGGACAACTTCACTGCATCAAAGGGACGATGGACGGGGCCATGTACCGTCAAATCTTGGGTGAGAACCTCCTTCCCTCAGCCAGGGATGGGTATTCCAGCATGACAATGACCCAAAACACACGGCCAAGGCAACAAAGGAGTGGCTCAGGATGAAGCACATTAAGGTCCTGGAGTGGCCTAGTCAGTCTCCAGACCTTAATCCCATAGAAAATCTGTGGAGGGAGCTGAAGATTCGAGTTACCAAACGTCAGCCTCGAAACCTTAATGACTTGGAGAAGATCTGCAAAGAGGAGTGGGACAAAATCTCTCCTGAGATGTGTGCAAACCTGGTGGCCAACTACAAGAAGCGTCTGACTTCTGTGATTGCCAACAAGGGTTTTGCCACCAAGTACTAAATCATGCTTTGCAGAGGGGTACATTTCTTATTTCCCTCATTAAAATGCAAATCAATTTATAAAATTTTTGACATGCGTTTTTCTGGAATTTGTTGTTGTTATTCTGTCTGTCACTGTTCAAATAAACCTACCATTAAAATTATACACTGATCATTTCTTTGTCAGTGGGAAAACGAACAAAATCAGCAGGGGAGCAAATACTTTTTTCCCTCACTGTAGGTGTGTCTGATCTAGGTGTGTCTGATCTAGGTGTGTCTGATCTAGGTGTGTCTGATCTAGGTGTGTCTGAGTTAGGTGTGTCTTAGTTAGGTGTGTCTGATCTAGGTGTGTCTGAGTTAGGTGTGTCTGAGTTAGGTGTGTCTGGTCTAGGTGTGTCTTAGTTAGGTGTGTCTTAGTTAGGTGTGTCTTAGTTAGGTGTGTCTTAGTTAGGTGTGTCTGATCTAGGTGTGTCTGATCTAGGTGTGTCTGAGTTAGGTGTGTCTTAGTTAGGTGTGTCTTAGTTAGGTGTGTCTTAGTTAGGTGTGTCTGATCTAGGTGTGTCTGATCTAGGTGTGTCTGATCTAGGTGTGTCTGATCTAGGTGTGTCTGATCTAGGTGTGTCTGAGTTAGGTGTGTCTTAGTTAGGTGTGTCTTAGTTAGGTGTGTCTGATCTAGGTGTGTCTGATCTAGGTGTGTCTGAGTTAGGTGTGTCTTAGTTAGGTGTGTCTTAGTTAGGTGTGTCTTAGTTAGGTGTGTCTTAGTTAGGTGTGTCTTAGTTAGGTGTGTCTTAGTTAGGTGTGTCTGATCTAGGTGTGTCTGATCTAGGTGTGTCTTAGATAGGTGTGTCTGATCTAGGTGTGTCTTAGTTAGGTGTGTCTTAGTTGGGTGTGTCTTAGTTAGGTGTGTCTGATCTAGGTGTGTCTGTTTTAGGTGTGTCTGATCTAGGTGTGTCTGATCTAGGTGTGTCTGATCTAGGTGTGTCTGATCTAGGTGTTTTAGTTAGGTGTGTCTGATCTAGGTGTGTCTGATCTAGGTGTGTCTTAGATAGGTGTGTCTGATCTAGGTGTGTCTGAGTTAGGTGTGTCTTAGTTAGGTGTGTCTTAGTTAGGTGTGTCTTAGTTTGGTGTGTCTTAGTTAGGTGTGTCTTAGTTAGGTGTGTCTTAGTTAGGTGTGTCTTAGTTAGGTGTGTCTGATCTAGGTGTGTCTGAGTTAGGTGTGTCTTAGTTTGGTGTGTCTTAGTTAGGTGTGTCTGTTCTAGGTTTGTCTGATCTAGATGTGTCTGATCTAGGTGTGTCTTAGATAGGTGTGTCTGATCTAGGTGTGTCTGAGTTAGGTGTGTCTTAGTTAGGTGTGTCTTAGTTAGGTGTGTCTTAGTTTGGTGTGTCTTAGTTAGGTGTGTCTTAGTTAGGTGTGTCTTAGTTAGGTGTGTCTTAGTTAGGTGTGTCTGATCTAGGTGTGTCTGAGTTAGGTGTGTCTTAGTTTGGTGTGTCTTAGTTAGGTGTGTCTGATCTAGGTTTGTCTGATCTAGATGTGTCTGATCTAGGTGTGTCTTAGTTAGGTGTGTCTGATCTAGGTGTGTCTGATCTAGGTGTGTCTGATCTAGGTGTGTCTGATCTAGGTGTGTCTGATCTAGGTGTGTCTGAGTTAGGTGTGTCTGATCTAGGTGTGTCTGATCTAGATGTGTCTGATCTAGGTGTGTCTTAGTTAGGTGTGTCTGATCTAGGTGTGTCTGATCTAGGTGTGTCTGAGTTAGGTGTGTCTGATCTAGGTGTGTCTTAGTTAGGTGTGTCTTAGTTAGGTGTGTCTGATCTAGGTGTGTCTGAGTTAGGTGTGTCTGATCTAGGTGTGTCTTAGTTAGGTGTGTCTTAGTTAGGTGTGTCTGATCTAGGTGTGTCTGAGTTAGGTGTGTCTGATCTAGGTGTGTCTTAGTTAGGTGTGTCTTAGTTAGGTGTGTCTGAGTTAGGTGTGTCTGATATAGGTGTGTCTGATCTAGGTGTGTCTGATCTAGGTGTGTCTGATCTAGGTGTGTCTGAGTTAGGTGTGTCTGATATAGGTGTGTCTGATCTAGGTGTGTCTGAGTTAGGTGTGTCTGATATAGGTGTGTCTGTTCTAGGTGTGTCTGATCTAGGTGTGTCTTAGTTAGGTGTGTCTTAGTTAGGTGTGTCTGATCTAGGTGTGTCTGAGTTAGGTGTGTCTTAGTTAGGTGTGTCTGAGTTAGGTGTGTCTGAGTTAGGTGTGTCTGAGTTAGGTGTGTCTTAGTTAGGTGTGTCTGGTCTAGGTGTGTCTGATCTAGGTGTGTCTGATCTAGGTGTGTCTGAGTTAGGTGTGTCTTAGTTAGGTGTGTCTGATCTAGGTTTGTCTGATCTAGGTGTTTCTTAGTTAGGTGTGTCTTAGTTAGGTGTGTCTGATCTAGGTGTGTCTGATCTAGGTGTGTCTGATCTAGGTGTGTCTGAGTTAGGTGTGTCTTAGTTAGGTGTGTCTTAGTTAGGTGTGTCTTAGTTAGGTGTGTCTGATCTAGGTGTGTCTGAGTTAGGTGTGTCTGATCTAGGTGTGTCTGATCTAGGTGTGTCTGAGTTAGGTGTGTCTTAGTTAGGTGTGTCTGATCTAGGTGTGTCTGATATAGGTGTGTCTGAGTTAGGTGTGTCTTAGTTAGGTGTGTCTTAGTTAGGTGTGTCTGGTCTAGGTGTGTCTGATCTAGGTGTGTCTGATCTAGGTGTGTCTGAGTTAGGTGTGTCTTAGTTAGGTGTGTCTTAGTTAGGTGTGTCTGATCTAGGTGTGTCTGAGTTAGGTGTGTCTTAGTTAGGTGTGTCTTAGTTAGGTGTGTCTGATCTAGGTGTGTCTTAGTTAGGTGTGTCTGGTCTAGGTGTGTCTGATCTAGGTGTGTCTGAGTTAGGTGTGTCTGAGTTAGGTGTGTCTGATCTAGGTGTGTCTTAGTTAGGTGTGTCTTAGTTAGGTGTGCCTTAGTTAGGTGTGTCTGAGTTAGGTGTGTCTGAGTTAGGTGTGTCTGAGTTAGGTGTGTCTGATCTAGGTGTGTCTGATCTAGGGGTGTCTGAGTTAGGTGTGTCTTAGTTAGGTGTGTCTGATCTAGGTGTGTCTTAGTTAGGTGTGTCTTAGTTAGGTGTGTCTGAGTTAGGTGTGTCTGATCTAGGTGTGTCTGATCTAGGGGTGTCTGAGTTAGGTGTGTCTTAGTTAGGTGTGTCTTAGTTAGGTGTGTCTGAGTTAGGTGTGTCTGATCTAGGTGTGTCTGATCTAGGTGTGTCTGAGTTAGGTGTGTCTGATCTAGGTGTGTCTGATCTAGGTGTGTCTGATCTAGGTGTGTCTGATCTAGGTGTGTCTTAGTTAGGTGTGTCTGATCTAGGTGTGTCTTAGTTAGGTGTGTCTTAGTTAGGTGTGTCTTAGTTAGGTGTGTCTGAGTTAGGTGTGTCTGATCTAGGTGTGTCTGATCTAGGTGTGTCTTAGTTAGGTGTGTCTGATCTAGGTGTGTCTGATCTAGGTGTGTCTGATCTAGGTGTGTCTGATCTAGGTGTGTCTTAGTTAGGTGTGTCTGATCTAGGTGTGTCTTAGTTAGGTGTGTCTTAGTTAGGTGTGTCTGAGTTAGGTGTGTCTGATATAGGTGTGTCTGATCTAGGTGTGTCTGATCTAGGTGTGTCTGAGTTAGGTGTGTCTGATATAGGTGTGTCTGATCTAGGTGTGTCTGAGTTAGGTGTGTCTGATATAGGTGTGTCTGTTCTAGGTGTGTCTGATCTAGGTGTGTCTTAGTTAGGTGTGTCTGAGTTAGGTGTGTCTTAGTTAGGTGTGTCTGATCTAGGTGTGTCTGATCTAGGTGTGTCTGATCTAGGTGTGTCTTAGTTAGGTGTGTCTGATCTAGGTGTGTCTGATCTAGGTGTGTCTGATCTAGGTGTGTCTTAGTTAGGTGTGTCTGATCTAGGTGTGTCTGAGTTAGGTGTGTCTGATATAGGTGTGTCTGTTCTAGGTGTGTCTGATCTAGGTGTGTCTTAGTTAGGTGTGTCTGAGTTACGTGTGTCTTAGTTAGGTGTGTCTTAGTTAGGTGTGTCTGAGTTAGGTGTGTCTTAGTTAGGTGTGTCTGAGTTAGGTGTGTCTTAGTTAGGTGTGTCTGATCTAGGTGTGTCTTAGTTAGGTGTGTATTAGTTAGGTGTGTCTGATCTAGGTGTGTCTTAGTTAGGTGTGTCTGATCTAGGTGTGTCTGAGTTAGGTGTGTCTTAGTTAGGTGTGTCTGAGTTAGGTGTGTCTTAGTTAGGTGTGTCTGAGTTAGGTGTGTCTGAGTTAGGTGTGTCTGAGTTAGGTGTGTCTTAGTTAGGTGTGTCTTAGTTAGGTGTGTCTGGTCTAGGTGTGTCTGATCTAGGTGTGTCTGATCTAGGTGTGTCTGATCTAGGTGTGTCTGATCTAGGTGTGTCTGAGTTAGGTGTGTCTTAGTTAGGTGTGTCTGATCTAGGTGTGTCTGAGTTAGGTGTGTCTTAGTTAGGTGTGTCTGGTCTAGGTGTGTCTGATCTAGGTGTGTCTGAGTTAGGTGTGTCTGGTCTAGGTGTGTCTGATCTAGGTGTGTCTGAGTTAGGTGTGTCTTAGTTAGGTGTGTCTGGTCTAGGTGTGTCTGATCTAGGTGTGTCTGAGTTAGGTGTGTCTTAGTTAGGTGTGTCTGGTCTAGGTGTGTCTGATCTAGGTGTGTCTTAGTTAGGTGTGTCTGATCTAGGTGTGTCTGAGTTAGGTGTGTCTTAGTTAGGTGTGTCTTAGTTAGGTGTGTCTGGTCTAGGTGTGTCTGATCTAGGTGTGTCTGATCTAGGTGTGTCTGAGTTAGGTGTGTCTTAGTTAGGTGTGTCTTAGTTAGGTGTGTCTTAGTTAGGTGTGTCTGATCTAGGTGTGTCTGAGTTAGGTGTGTCTTAGTTAGGTGTGTCTGGTCTAGGTGTGTCTGATCTAGGTGTGTCTTAGTTAGGTGTGTCTGGTCTAGGTGTGTCTGATCTAGGTGTGTCTGATCTAGGTGTGTCTGAGTTAGGTGTGTCTTAGTTAGGTGTGTCTTAGTTAGGTGTGTCTGAGTTAGGTGTGTCTTAGTTAGGTGTATCTTAGTTAGGTGTGTCTGAGTTAGATGTGTCTGATCTAGGTGTGTCTGATCTAGGGGTGTCTGAGTTAGGTGTGTCTTAGTTAGGTGTGTCTTAGTTAGGTGTGTCTGAGTTAGGTGTGTCTGATCTAGGTGTGTCTGATCTAGGTGTGTCTGAGTTAGGTGTGTCTTAGTTAGGTGTGTCTGAGTTAGGTGTGTCTGATCTAGGTGTGTCTGATCTAAGTGTGTCTGATCTAGGTGTGTCTGATCTAGGTGTGTCTGATCTAGGTGTGTCTGAGTTAGGTGTGTCTGATCTAGGTGTGTCTGAGTTAGGTGTGTCTGATCTAGGTGTGTCTGAGTTAGGTGTGTCTGATCTAGGTGTGTCTGATCTAGGTGTGTCACTAATCTCAGCTTGTTACCTGTATAAAAGACTCCTGTCCACAGAAGCAATCAATCAATCAGATTCCAAACTCTCCACCATGGCCAAGACCAAAGAGCTCTCCAAGGTTGGATGTCAGGGACAAGATTGTAGACCTACACAAGGATGGAATGGGCTACAAGACCATCGCCAAGCAGCTTGGTGAGAAGGTGACAACAGTTGGTGCGATTATTCGCAAATGGAAGAAACACAAAATAACTGTCAATCTCCCTCGGCCTTGGCTCCATGCAAGATCTCAACTCGTGGAGTTGCAATGATCATGAGAACGGTGAGGAATCAGCCCAGAACTACACAGGAGGATCTTGTTAATGATTACAAGGCAGCTGGGACCATAGTCACCAAGAAAACAATTGGTAACACACTTCGCCGTGAAGGACTGAAATCCTGCAGTGCCCGCAAGGTCCCCCTGCTCAAGAAAGCACATATACATGCCCGTCTGAAGTTTGCCAATGAACATCTGAATGATTCAGAGGAGAACTGGGTGAAAGCGTTGTGGTCAGATGAGACCAAAATCGAGCTCTTTGGCATCAACTCAACTTGCCGTGTTTGGAGGAGGAGGAATGCTGCCTATGACCCCAAGAACACCATCCCCACTGTCAAACATGGAGGTGGAAACATTATGCTTTGGGGGTGTTTTTCTCGTAGGGGACAGGACAACTTCACTGCATCAAAGGGACGATGGACGGGGCCATGTACCGTCAAATCTTGGGTGAGAACCTCCTTCCCTCAGCCAGGGATGGGTATTCCAGCATGACAATGACCCAAAACACACGGCCAAGGCAACAAAGGAGTGGCTCAGGATGAAGCACATTAAGGTCCTGGAGTGGCCTAGTCAGTCTCCAGACCTTAATCCCATAGAAAATCTGTGGAGGGAGCTGAAGATTCGAGTTACCAAACGTCAGCCTCGAAACCTTAATGACTTGGAGAAGATCTGCAAAGAGGAGTGGGACAAAATCTCTCCTGAGATGTGTGCAAACCTGGTGGCCAACTACAAGAAGCGTCTGACTTCTGTGATTGCCAACAAGGGTTTTGCCACCAAGTACTAAATCATGCTTTGCAGAGGGGTACATTTCTTATTTCCCTCATTAAAATGCAAATCAATTTATAAAATTTTTGACATGCGTTTTTCTGGAATTTGTTGTTGTTATTCTGTCTGTCACTGTTCAAATAAACCTACCATTAAAATTATACACTGATCATTTCTTTGTCAGTGGGAAAACGAACAAAATCAGCAGGGGAGCAAATACTTTTTTCCCTCACTGTAGGTGTGTCTGATCTAGGTGTGTCTGATCTAGGTGTGTCTGATCTAGGTGTGTCTGATCTAGGTGTGTCTGAGTTAGGTGTGTCTTAGTTAGGTGTGTCTGATCTAGGTGTGTCTGAGTTAGGTGTGTCTGAGTTAGGTGTGTCTGGTCTAGGTGTGTCTGAGTTAGGTGTGTCTTAGTTAGGTGTGTCTGGTCTAGGTGTGTCTGATCTAGGTGTGTCTGAGTTAGGTGTGTCTGGTCTAGGTGTGTCTGATCTAGGTGTGTCTGAGTTAGGTGTGTCTTAGTTAGGTGTGTCTGGTCTAGGTGTGTCTGATCTAGGTGTGTCTGAGTTAGGTGTGTCTTAGTTAGGTGTGTCTGGTCTAGGTGTGTCTGATCTAGGTGTGTCTTAGTTAGGTGTGTCTGATCTAGGTGTGTCTGAGTTAGGTGTGTCTTAGTTAGGTGTGTCTTAGTTAGGTGTGTCTGGTCTAGGTGTGTCTGATCTAGGTGTGTCTGATCTAGGTGTGTCTGAGTTAGGTGTGTCTTAGTTAGGTGTGTCTTAGTTAGGTGTGTCTTAGTTAGGTGTGTCTGATCTAGGTGTGTCTGAGTTAGGTGTGTCTTAGTTAGGTGTGTCTGGTCTAGGTGTGTCTGATCTAGGTGTGTCTTAGTTAGGTGTGTCTGGTCTAGGTGTGTCTGATCTAGGTGTGTCTGATCTAGGTGTGTCTGAGTTAGGTGTGTCTTAGTTAGGTGTGTCTTAGTTAGGTGTGTCTGAGTTAGGTGTGTCTTAGTTAGGTGTATCTTAGTTAGGTGTGTCTGAGTTAGATGTGTCTGATCTAGGTGTGTCTGATCTAGGGGTGTCTGAGTTAGGTGTGTCTTAGTTAGGTGTGTCTTAGTTAGGTGTGTCTGAGTTAGGTGTGTCTGATCTAGGTGTGTCTGATCTAGGTGTGTCTGAGTTAGGTGTGTCTTAGTTAGGTGTGTCTGAGTTAGGTGTGTCTGATCTAGGTGTGTCTGATCTAAGTGTGTCTGATCTAGGTGTGTCTGATCTAGGTGTGTCTGATCTAGGTGTGTCTGAGTTAGGTGTGTCTGATCTAGGTGTGTCTGAGTTAGGTGTGTCTGATCTAGGTGTGTCTGAGTTAGGTGTGTCTGATCTAGGTGTGTCTGATCTAGGTGTGTCACTAATCTCAGCTTGTTACCTGTATAAAAGACTCCTGTCCACAGAAGCAATCAATCAATCAGATTCCAAACTCTCCACCATGGCCAAGACCAAAGAGCTCTCCAAGGTTGGATGTCAGGGACAAGATTGTAGACCTACACAAGGATGGAATGGGCTACAAGACCATCGCCAAGCAGCTTGGTGAGAAGGTGACAACAGTTGGTGCGATTATTCGCAAATGGAAGAAACACAAAATAACTGTCAATCTCCCTCGGCCTTGGCTCCATGCAAGATCTCAACTCGTGGAGTTGCAATGATCATGAGAACGGTGAGGAATCAGCCCAGAACTACACAGGAGGATCTTGTTAATGATTACAAGGCAGCTGGGACCATAGTCACCAAGAAAACAATTGGTAACACACTTCGCCGTGAAGGACTGAAATCCTGCAGTGCCCGCAAGGTCCCCCTGCTCAAGAAAGCACATATACATGCCCGTCTGAAGTTTGCCAATGAACATCTGAATGATTCAGAGGAGAACTGGGTGAAAGCGTTGTGGTCAGATGAGACCAAAATCGAGCTCTTTGGCATCAACTCAACTTGCCGTGTTTGGAGGAGGAGGAATGCTGCCTATGACCCCAAGAACACCATCCCCACTGTCAAACATGGAGGTGGAAACATTATGCTTTGGGGGTGTTTTTCTCGTAGGGGACAGGACAACTTCACTGCATCAAAGGGACGATGGACGGGGCCATGTACCGTCAAATCTTGGGTGAGAACCTCCTTCCCTCAGCCAGGGATGGGTATTCCAGCATGACAATGACCCAAAACACACGGCCAAGGCAACAAAGGAGTGGCTCAGGATGAAGCACATTAAGGTCCTGGAGTGGCCTAGTCAGTCTCCAGACCTTAATCCCATAGAAAATCTGTGGAGGGAGCTGAAGATTCGAGTTACCAAACGTCAGCCTCGAAACCTTAATGACTTGGAGAAGATCTGCAAAGAGGAGTGGGACAAAATCTCTCCTGAGATGTGTGCAAACCTGGTGGCCAACTACAAGAAGCGTCTGACTTCTGTGATTGCCAACAAGGGTTTTGCCACCAAGTACTAAATCATGCTTTGCAGAGGGGTACATTTCTTATTTCCCTCATTAAAATGCAAATCAATTTATAAAATTTTTGACATGCGTTTTTCTGGAATTTGTTGTTGTTATTCTGTCTGTCACTGTTCAAATAAACCTACCATTAAAATTATACACTGATCATTTCTTTGTCAGTGGGAAAACGAACAAAATCAGCAGGGGAGCAAATACTTTTTTCCCTCACTGTAGGTGTGTCTGATCTAGGTGTGTCTGATCTAGGTGTGTCTGATCTAGGTGTGTCTGATCTAGGTGTGTCTGAGTTAGGTGTGTCTTAGTTAGGTGTGTCTGATCTAGGTGTGTCTGAGTTAGGTGTGTCTGAGTTAGGTGTGTCTGGTCTAGGTGTGTCTTAGTTAGGTGTGTCTTAGTTAGGTGTGTCTTAGTTAGGTGTGTCTGATCTAGGTGTGTCTTAGTTAGGTGTGTCTGATCTAGGTGTGTCTGAGTTAGGTGTGTCTTAGTTAGGTGTGTCTTAGTTAGGTGTGTCTTAGTTAGGTGTGTCTTAGTTAGGTGTGTCTTAGTTAGGTGTGTCTGATCTAGGTGTGTCTGATCTAGGTGTGTCTGAGTTAGGTGTGTCTTAGTTAGGTGTGTCTTAGTTAGGTGTGTCTTAGTTAGGTGTGTCTGATCTAGGTGTGTCTGATCTAGGTGTGTCTGATCTAGGTGTGTCTGATCTAGTTGTGTCTGATCTAGGTGTGTCTGAGTTAGGTGTGTCTTAGTTAGGTGTATCTTAGTTAGGTGTGTCTTAGTTAGGTGTGTCTGATCTAGGTGTGTCTGATCTAGGTGTGTCTGAGTTAGGTGTGTCTTAGTTAGGTGTGTCTTAGTTAGGTGTGTCTTAGTTAGGTGTGTCTTAGTTAGGTGTGTCTTAGTTAGGTGTGTCTTAGTTAGGTGTGTCTGATCTAGGTGTGTCTGATCTAGGTGTGTCTTAGATAGGTGTGTCTGATCTAGGTGTGTCTTAGTTAGGTGTGTCTTAGTTGGGTGTGTCTTAGTTAGGTGTGTCTGATCTAGGTGTGTCTGTTTTAGGTGTGTCTGATCTAGGTGTGTCTGATCTAGGTGTGTCTGATCTAGGTGTGTCTGATCTAGGTGTTTTAGTTAGGTGTGTCTGATCTAGGTGTATCTGATCTAGGTGTGTCTTAGATAGGTGTGTCTGATCTAGGTGTGTCTGAGTTAGGTGTGTCTTAGTTAGGTGTGTCTTAGTTAGGTGTGTCTTAGTTTGGTGTGTCTTAGTTAGGTGTGTCTTAGTTAGGTGTGTCTTAGTTAGGTGTGTCTGATCTAGGTGTGTCTGAGTTAGGTGTGTCTTAGTTTGGTGTGTCTTAGTTAGATGTGTCTGTTCTAGGTTTGTCTGATCTAGATGTGTCTGATCTAGGTGTGTCTTAGATAGGTGTGTCTGATCTAGGTGTGTCTGAGTTAGGTGTGTCTTAGTTAGGTGTGTCTTAGTTAGGTGTGTCTTAGTTTGGTGTGTCTTAGTTAGGTGTGTCTTAGTTAGGTGTGTCTTAGTTAGGTGTGTCTTAGTTAGGTGTGTCTGATCTAGGTGTGTCTGAGTTAGGTGTGTCTTAGTTTGGTGTGTCTTAGTTAGGTGTGTCTGATCTAGGTTTGTCTGATCTAGATGTGTCTGATCTAGGTGTGTCTTAGTTAGGTGTGTCTGATCTAGGTGTGTCTGATCTAGGTGTGTCTGATCTAGGTGTGTCTGATCTAGGTGTGTCTGATCTAGGTGTGTCTGAGTTAGGTGTGTCTGATCTAGGTGTGTCTGATCTAGATGTGTCTGATCTAGGTGTGTCTTAGTTAGGTGTGTCTGATCTAGGTGTGTCTGATCTAGGTGTGTCTGATCTAGGTGTGTCTTAGTTAGGTGTGTCTGATCTAGGTGTGTCTTAGTTAGGTGTGTCTTAGTTAGGTGTGTCTTAGTTAGGTGTGTCTGATCTAGGTGTGTCTGATCTAGGTGTGTCTGATCTAGGTGTGTCTGATCTAGGTGTGTCTGAGTTAGGTGTGTCTTAGTTAGGTGTGTCTGAGTTAGTTGTGTCTTAGTTAGGTGTGTCTTAGTTAGGTGTGTCTTAGTTAGGTGTGTCTTAGTTAGGTGTGTCTTAGTTAGGTGTGTCTTGGTTAGGTGTGTCTGAGTTAGGTGTGTCTTAGTTAGGTGTGTCTTAGTTAGGTGTGTCTTAGTTAGGTGTGTCTGAGTTAGGTGTATCTTAGTTAGGTGTGTCTTAGTTAGGTGTGTCTTAGTTAGGTGTGTCTTAGTTAGGTGTGTCTTAGTTAGGTGTGTCTGATCTAGGTGTATCTTAGTTAGGTGTGTCTGAGTTAGGTGTATCTTAGTTAGGTGTGTCTGAGTTAGGTGTATCTTAGTTAGGTGTGTCTTAGTTAGGTGTGTCTTAGTTAGGTGTGTCTGATCTAGGTGTATCTTAGTTAGGTGTGTCTTAGTTAGGTGTGTCTTAGTTAGGTGTGTCTGATCTAGGTGTGTCTTAGTTAGGTGTGTCTTAGTTAGGTGTGTCTGAGTTAGGTGTATCTTAGTTAGGTGTGTCTGAGTTAGGTGTATCTTAGTTAGGTGTGTCTGAGTTAGGTGTATCTTAGTTAGGTGTGTCTTAGTTAGGTGTGTCTTAGTTAGGTGTGTCTGAGTTAGGTGTATCTTAGTTAGGTGTGTCTGATCTAGGTGTGTCTTAGTTAGGTGTGTCTTAGTTAGGTGTGTCTTAGTTAGGTGTGTCTGAGTTAGGTGTATCTTAGTTAGGTGTGTCTGATCTAGGTGTGTCTGAGTTAGGTGTGTCTGAGTTAGGTGTGTCTTAGTTAGGTGTGTCTGATCTAGGTGTGTCTTAGTTGGGTGTGTCTTAGTTAGGTGTGTCTGATCTAGGTGTGTCTGTTCTAGGTGTGTCTGAGTTAGGTGTGTCTGATCTAGGTGTATCTTAGTTAGGTGTGTCTGAGTTAGGTGTGTCTTAGTTAGGTGTGTCTTAGTTAGGTGTGTCTTAGTTAGGTGTGTCTGATCTAGGTGTGTCTGATCTAGGTGTGTCTGAGTTAGGTGTGTCTTAGTTAGGTGTGTCTGATCTAGGTGTGTCTTAGTTGGGTGTGTCTTAGTTAGGTGTGTCTGATCTAGGTGTGTCTGTTCTAGGTGTGTCTGAGTTAGGTGTGTCTTAGATAGGTGTGTCTGATCTAGGTGTGTCTTAGTTGGGTGTGTCTTAGTTAGGTGTGTCTGATCTAGGTGTGTCTGTTCTAGGTGTGTCTGAGTTAGGTGTGTCTTAGTTAGGTGTGTCTGATCTAGGTGTGTCTGATCTAGGTGTGTCTGATCTAGGTGTGTCTTAGTTAGGTGTGTCTGATATAGGTGTGTCTGATCTAGGTGTGTCTGATCTAGGTGTGTCTTAGTTAGGTGTGTCTGATCTAGGTGTGTCTGATCTAGGTGTGTCTTAGTTAGGTGTGTCTGATCTAGGTGTGTCTGATCTAGGTGTGTCTGATCTAGGTGTGTCTGATCTAGGTGTGTCTTAGTTAGGTGTGTCTGATATAGGTGTGTCTGATCTAGGTGTGTCTGAGTTAGGTGTGTCTGAGTTAGGTGTGTCTTAGTTAGGTGTATCTTAGTTAGGTGTGTCTTAGTTAGGTGTGTCTGATCTAGGTGTGTCTGATCTAGGTGTGTCTGAGTTAGGTGTGTCTTAGTTAGGTGTGTCTTAGTTAGGTGTGTCTTAGTTAGGTGTGTCTGATCTAGGTGTGTCTTAGTTAGGTGTGTCTGATGTAGGTGTGTCTTAGATAGGTGTGTCTGATCTAGGTGTGTCTTAGTTAGGTGTGTCTTAGTTGGGTGTGTCTTAGTTAGGTGTGTCTGATCTAGGTGTGTCTGTTTTAGGTGTGTCTGAGTTAGGTGTGTCTGATCTAGGTGTGTCTGATCTAGGTGTGTCTGATCTAAGTGTGTCTGAGTTAGGTGTGTCTTAGATAGGTGTGTCTGATCTAGGTGTGTCTGAGTTAGGTGTGTCTTAGTTAGGTGTGTCTGATCTAGGTGTGTCTGATCTAGGTGTGTCTTAGTTAGGTGTGTCTTAGATAGGTGTGTCTTAGTTAGGTGTGTCTGAGTTAGGTGTATCTTAGTTAGGTGTGTCTGAGTTAGGTGTATCTTAGTTAGGTGTGTCTGAGTTAGGTGTATCTTAGTTAGGTGTGTCTTAGTTAGGTGTGTCTTAGTTAGGTGTGTCTGAGTTAGGTGTATCTTAGTTAGGTGTGTCTGATCTAGGTGTGTCTTAGTTAGGTGTGTCTGAGTTAGGTGTATCTTAGTTAGGTGTGTCTGATCTAGGTGTGTCTGAGTTAGGTGTATCTTAGTTAGGTGTGTCTGAGTTAGGTGTGTCTTAGTTAGGTGTGTCTTAGTTAGGTGTGTCTGATCTAGGTGTGTCTGATCTAGGTGTGTCTGAGTTAGGTGTGTCTTAGTTAGGTGTGTCTGATCTAGGTGTGTCTTAGTTGGGTGTGTCTTAGTTAGGTGTGTCTGATCTAGGTGTGTCTGTTCTAGGTGTGTCTGAGTTAGGTGTGTCTTAGATAGGTGTGTCTGATCTAGGTGTGTCTTAGTTGGGTGTGTCTTAGTTAGGTGTGTCTGATCTAGGTGTGTCTGTTCTAGGTGTGTCTGAGTTAGGTGTGTCTTAGTTAGGTGTGTCTGATCTAGGTGTTTCTGATCTAGGTGTGTCTGATCTAGGTGTGTCTGATCTAGGTGTGTCTGATCTAGGTGTGTCTTAGTTAGGTGTGTCTGATCTAGGTGTGTCTGATCTAGGTGTGTCTGAGTTAGGTGTGTCTTAGTTAGGTGTGTCTGATCTAGGTGTGTCTGATCTAGGTGTGTCTGATCTAGGTGTGTCTGATCTAGGTGTGTCTGATCTAGGTGTGTCTGATCTAGGTGTGTCTGATCTAGGTGTGTCTTAGTTAGGTGTGTCTGATATAGGTGTGTCTGATCTAGGTGTGTCTGAGTTAGGTGTGTCTGATCTAGGTGTGTCTGATCTAGGTGTGTCTGATCTAGGTGTGTCTGATCTAGGTGTGTCTGATCTAGGTGTGTCTTAGTTAGGTGTGTCTGATATAGGTGTGTCTGATCTAGGTGTGTCTGAGTTAGGTGTGTCTGAGTTAGGTGTGTCTTAGTTAGGTGTATCTTAGTTAGGTGTGTCTTAGTTAGGTGTGTCTGATCTAGGTGTGTCTGATCTAGGTGTGTCTGAGTTTTGTGTGTCTTAGTTAGGTGTGTCTTAGTTAGGTGTGTCTTAGTTAGGTGTGTCTGATCTAGGTGTGTCTTAGTTAGGTGTGTCTGATGTAGGTGTGTCTTAGATAGGTGTGTCTGAGTTAGGTGTGTCTTAGTTAGGTGTATCTTAGTTAGGTGTGTCTTAGTTAGGTGTGTCTGATCTAGGTGTGTCTGATCTAGGTGTGTCTGAATTAGGTGTGTCTTAGTTAGGTGTGTCTTAGTTGGGTGTGTCTTAGTTAGGTGTGTCTGATCTAGGTGTGTCTGTTTTAGGTGTGTCTGAGTTAGGTGTGTCTGATCTAGGTGTGTCTGATCTAGGTGTGTCTGATCTAAGTGTGTCTGAGTTAGGTGTGTCTTAGATAGGTGTGTCTGATCTAGGTGTGTCTGAGTTAGGTGTGTCTTAGTTAGGTGTGTCTTAGTTAGGTGTGTCTTAGATAGGTGTGTCTTAGTTAGGTGTGTCTTAGATAGGTGTGTCTGATCTAGGTGTGTCTGAGTTAGGTGTGTCTGATCTAGGTGTGTCTGATCTAGGTGTGTCTGATCTAGGTGTTTCTTAGATAGGTGTGTCTGATCTAGGTGTGTCTGAGTTAGGTGTGTCTTAGATAGGTGTGTCTGATCTAGGTGTTTCTTAGTTAGGTGTGTCTGATCTAGGTGTGTCTGATCTAGGTGTGTCTTAGATAGGTGTGTCTGATCTAGGTGTGTCTGAGTTAGGTGTGTCTTAGTTAGGTGTGTCTTAGTTAGGTGTGTCTTAGTTTGGTGTGTCTTAGTTAGGTGTGTCTTAGTTAGGTGTGTCTTAGTTAGGTGTGTCTTAGTTAGGTGTGTCTGATCTAGGTGTGTCTGAGTTAGGTGTGTCTTAGTTTGGTGTGTCTTAGTTAGGTGTGTCTTAGTTAGGTGTGTCTTAGTTAGGTGTGTCTTAGTTAGGTGTGTCTGATCTAGGTGTGTCTGATCTAGGTGTGTCTGAGTTAGGTGTGTCTGATCTAGGTGTGTCTGATCTAGGTGTGTCTGAGTTAGGTGTGTCTTAGTTTGGTGTGTCTTAGTTAGGTGTGTCTTAGTTAGGTGTGTCTTAGTTAGGTGTGTCTTAGTTAGGTGTGTCTGATCTAGGTGTATCTTAGTTAGGTGTGTCTGAGTTAGGTGTATCTTAGTTAGGTGTGTCTGAGTTAGGTGTGTCTTAGTTAGGTGTGTCTGAGTTAGGTGTATCTTAGTTAGGTGTGTCTGATCTAGGTGTGTCTGAGTTAGGTGTATCTTAGTTAGGTGTGTCTGAGTTAGGTGTGTCTTAGTTAGGTGTGTCTGATCTAGGTGTGTCTTAGTTAGGTGTGTCTTAGTTAGGTGTGTCTAATCTGGGTGTGTCTGATCTAGGTGTGTCTTTGTTAGGTGTGTCTGATCTAGGTGTGTCTGAGTTGGGTGTGTCTGATCTAGGTGTGTCTGATCTAGGTGTGTCTTTGTTAGGTGTGTCTGATCTAGGTGTGTCTGATCTAGGTGTGTCTTTGTTAGGTGTGTCTGATCTAGGTGTGTCTGATCTAGGTGTGTCTGATATAGGTGTGTCTGATCTAGGTGTGTCTGATCTAGGTGTGTCTGAGTTAGGTGTGTCTGATCTAGGTGTGTCTGATCTAGGTGTGTCTGATCTAGGTGTGTCTGATCTAGGTGTGTCTGATCTAGGTGTGTCTAATCTAGGTGTGTCTGATCTAGGTGTGTCTTAGTTAGGTGTGTCTGACCTAGGTGTGTCTGATCTAGGTGTGTCTGATCTAGGTGTGTCTGATCTAGGTGTGTCTGATCTAGGTGTGTTTGGTCTAGGTGTGTCTGATCTAGGTGTGTCTGAGTTAGGTGTGTCTGAGTTAGGTGTGTCTGATATAGGTGTGTCTGATATAGGTGTGTCTAATCTGGGTGTGTCTGATCTAGGTGTGTCTTTGTTAGGTGTGTCTGATCTAGGTGTGTCTGATCTAGGTGTGTCTGAGTTGGGTGAGTCTGATCTAAGTGTGTCTGATCTAGGTGTGTCTGATCTAGGTGTGTCTGATCTAGGTGTGTCTGATCTAGGTGTGTCTGATCTAGGTGTGTCTGATCTAGGTGTGTCTGAGTTAGGTGTGTCTGAGTTAGGTGTGTCTAATCTAGGTGTGTCTGATCTAGGTGTGTCTGAGTTAGGTGTGTCTGAGTTAGGTGTGTCTAATCTAGGTGTGTCTGATCTAGGTGTGTCAAATCTAGGTGTGTCTCTGTTAGGTGTGTCTTAGGTGTGTCTGATCTAGGTGTGTCTGATCTAGGTGTGTCTGAGTTAGGTGTGTCTGATCTAGGTGTGTCTTAGTTAGGTGTGTCTGATCTAGGTGTGTCTGATCTAGGTGTGTCTGATCTAGGTGTGTCTGATCTAGGTGTGTTTGGTCTAGGTGTGTCTGATCTAGGTGTGTCTGATCTAGGTGTGTTTGATCTAGATGTGTCTGATCTAGGTGTGTCTGATCTAGGTGTGTCTTAGTTAGGTGTGTCTGAGTTGGATGTGTCTTAGTTAGGTGTGTCTTAGTTAGGTGTGTCTTAGTTAGGTGTGTCTTAGTTAGGTGTGTCTTAGTTAGGTGTGTCTGATCTAGGTGTGTCTGATCTAGGTGTGTCTGAGTTAGGTGTGTCTGAGTTAGGTGTGTCTGATCTAGGTGTGTCTTAGTTAGGTGTGTCTTAGTTAGGTGTGTCTGATCTAGGTGTGTCTGATCTAGGTGTGTCTGAGTTAGGTGTGTCTGATCTAGGTGTGTCTTAGTTAGGTTTGTCTGTTCTAGGTGTGTCTGAGTTAGGTGTGTCTGTTCTAGGTGTGTCTGAGTTAGGTGTTCTTAGTTAGGTGTGTCTTAGTTAGGTGTGTCTGATCTAGGTGTGTCTGATCTAGGTGTGTTTGAGTTAGGTGTGTCTGATCTAGGTGTGTCTGAGTTAGGTGTTCTTAGTTAGGTGTGTCTTAGTTAGGTGTGTCTGATCTAGGTGTGTCTGATCTAGGTGTGTCTGATCTAGGTGTGTCTGATCTAGGTGTGTCTTAGTTAGGTGTGTCTGATCTAGGTGTGTCTTAGTTAGGTGTTTCTTAGTTAGGTGTGTCTTAGTTAGGTGTGTCTGATCTAGGTGTGTCTGATCTAGGTGTGTCTGATCTAGGTTTGTCTGTTCTAGGTGTGTCTGAGTTAGTTGTGTCTGATCTAGGTGTGTCTTAGTTAGGTGTGTCTTAGTTAGGTGTGTCTTAGTTAGGTGTGTCTTAGTTAGGTGTGTCTTAGTTAGGTGTGTCTTAGTTAGGTGTTTCTTAGTCAGGTGTGTCTGTTCTAGGTGTGTCTGATCTAGGTGTGTCTGATCTAGGTGTGTCTTAGTTAGGTGTGTCTGATCTAGGTGTGTCTTAGTTAGGTGTGTCTGATCTAGGTGTGTCTTAGTTAGGTGTTTCTTAGTTAGGTGTGTCTTAGTCAGGTGTGTCTGTTCTAGGTGTGTCTGAGTTAGGTGTGTCTGATCTAGGTGTGTCTGCTCTAGGTGTGTCTTAGTTAGGTGTGTCTGATCTAGGTGTGTCTGATCTAGGTGTGTCTGAGTTAGGTGTGTCTGAGTTAGGTGTGTCTTAGTTAGGTGTGTCTGATCTAGGTGTGTCTGATCTAGGTGTGTCTTAGTTAGGTGTGTCTGATCTAGGTGTGTCTGAGTTAGGTGTATCTTAGTTAGGTGTGTCTGATCTAGGTGTGTCTGATCTAGGTCTGTCTGATCTAGGTGTGTTTGATCTAGGTGTGTCTGATCTAGGTGTGTCTGAGTTAGGTGTGTCTGAGTTAGGTGTGTCTGATCTAGGTGTGTCTGAGTTAGGTGTGTCTGATCTAGGTGTGTCTGATCTAGGTGTGTCTGATCTAGGTGTGTCTGATCTAGGTGTGTCTGATCTAGGTGTGTCTGATCTAGGTGTGTCTGATCTAGGTGTGTCTGAGTTAGGTGTGTCTAATCTAGGTGTGTCTGATCTAGGTGTGTCAAATCTAGGTGTGTCTCAGTTAGGTGTGTCTTAGGTGTGTCTGATCTAGGTGTGTCTCATCTAGGTATGTCTGAGTTAGGTGTTTCTGATCTAGGTGTGTCTTAGTTAGGTGTGTCTGATCTAGGTGTGTCTGATCTAGGTGTGTCTGATCTAGGTGTGTCTGATCTAGGTGTGTCTGATCTAGGTGTGTTTGGTCTAGGTGTGTCTGATCTAGGTGTGTCTGATCTAGGTGTGTTTGATCTAGATGTGTCTGATTTAGGTGTGTCTGATCTAGGTGTGTCTTAGTTAGGTGTGTCTGATCTAGGTGTGTCTGAGTTATGTGTATCTTAGTTAGGTGTGTCTGATCTAGGTGTGTCTGATCTAGGTCTGTCAGATCTAGGTGTGTTTGATCTAGGTGTGTCTGATCTAGGTGTGTCTGAGTTAGGTGTGTCTGAGTTAGGTGTGTCTGATCTAGGTGTGTCTGAGTTAGGTGTGTCTGAGTTAGGTGTGTCTGATCTAGGTGTGTCTGATCTAGGTGTGTCTGATCTAGGTGTGTCTGATCTAGGTGTGTCTGATCTAGGTGTGTCTGAGTTAGGTGTGTCTAATCTAGGTGTGTCTGATCTAGGTGTGTCAAATCTAGGTGTGTCTCAGTTAGGTGTGTCTTAGGTGTGTCTGATCTAGGTGTGTCTGATCTAGGTGTGTCTGAGTTAGGTGTGTCTGATCTTGGTGTGTCTGATCTATGTGTGTCTGATCTAGGTGTGTCTGATCTTGGTGTGTCTGATCTTGGTGTGTCTGATCTAGGTGTGTCTGATCTAGGTGTGTCTGATCTAGGTGTGTCTTAGTTAGGTGTGTCTGAGTTGGATGTGTCTGATGTAGGTGTGTCTTAGTTAGGTGTGTCTGATCTAGGTGTGTCTGATCTAGGTGTGTCTGAACTTGGTGTGTCTGATCTAGGTGTGTCTGATCTAGGTGTGTCTGATCTAGGTGTGTCTGATCTAGGTGTGTCTGATCTAGGTGTGTCTTAGTTAGGTGTGTCTGAGTTGGATGTGTCTTAGTTAGGTGTGTCTTAGTTAGGTGTGTCTTAGTAAGGTGTTTCTTAGTTAGGTGTGTCTTAGTTAGGTGTGTCTGATCTAGGTGTGTCTGATCTAGGTGTGTCTGAGTTAGGTGTGTCTGATCTAGGTGTGTCTGATCTAGGTGTGTCTGATCTAGGTGTGTCTGATCTAGGTGTGTCTGATCTAGGTGTGTCTTAGTTAGGTGTGTCTGATCTAGGTGTGTCTTAGTTAGGTGTGTCTTAGTTAGGTGTGTCTGATCTAGGTGTGTCTGATCTAGGTGTGTCTGAGTTAGGTGTGTCTGATCTAGGTGTGTCTTAGTTAGGTTTGTCTGTTCTAGGTGTGTCTGAGTTAGGTGTGTCTGTTCTAGGTGTGTCTGAGTTAGGTGTTCTTAGTTAGGTGTGTCTTAGTTAGGTGTGTCTGATCTAGGTGTGTCTGATCTAGGTGTGTCTGAGTTAGGTGTGTCTGATCTAGGTGTGTCTTAGTTAGGTGTGTCATTTCTTTGTCAGTGGGAAAACGAACAAAATCAGCAGGGGAGCAAATACTTTTTTCCCTCACTGTAGGTGTGTCTGATCTAGGTGTGTCTTAGTTAGGTGTGTCTGATCTAGGTGTGTCTGAGTTAGGTGTATCTTAGTTAGGTGTATCTTAGTTAGGTGTGTCTTAGTTAGGTGTGTCTGATCTAGGTGTGTCTGATTTAGGTGTGTCTGAGTTAGGTGTATCTTAGTTAGGTGTGTCTGATCTAGGTGTGTCTGAGTTAGGTGTGTCTTAGTTAGGTGTGTCTTAGTTAGGTGTGTCTTAGTTAGGTGTGTCTTAGTTAGGTGTGTCTGATCTAGGTGTGTCTTAGTTAGGTGTGTCTGATGTAGGTGTGTCTTAGATAGGTGTGTCTGATTTAGGTGTGTCTTAGTTAGGTGTGTCTTAGTTGGGTGTGTCTTAGTTAGGTGTGTCTGATCTAGGTGTGTCTGATCTAGGTGTGTCTGTTCTAGGTGTGTCTGAGTTAGGTGTGTCTGATCTAGGTGTGTCTGATCTAGGTGTGTCTGATCTAGGTGTGTCAGATCTAGGTGTGTCTGATCTAGGTGTTTTAGTTAGGTGTGTCTGATCTAGGTGTGTCTGATCTAGGTGTGTCTGATCTAGGTGTGTCTTAGTTAGCTGTGTCTGAGTTAGGTGTGTCTGTTCTAGGTGTGTCTGAGTTAGGTGTGTCTGTTCTAGGTGTGTCTGAGTTAGGTGTGTCTGATCTAGGTGTGTCTTAGTTAGGTGTGTCTGAGTTAGGTGTGTCTGATCTAGGTGTGTCTGAGTTAGGTGTGTCTGATCTAGGTGTGTCTGATCTAGGTGTGTCTGATCTAGGTGTGTCAGATCTAGGTGTGTCTGATCTAGGTGTTTTAGTTAGGTGTGTCTGATCTAGGTGTGTCTGATCTAGGTGTGTCTTAGTTAGGTGTGTCTTAGTTAGGTGTGTCTGTTCTAGGTGTGTCTGAGTTAGGTGTGTCTAAGTTAGGTGTATCTGATCTAGGTGTGTCTTAGTTAGGTGTGTCTGTTCTAGGTGTGTCTGAGATAGGTGTGTCTGTTCTAGGTGTGTCTGAGTTAGGTCTGTCTTAGTTAGGTGTGTCTTAGTTTGGTGTGTCTGATCTAGGTGTGTCTGATCTAGGTGTGTCTGATCTAGGTGTGTCTGATCTAGGTGTGTCTTAGTTAGGTGTGTCTGATGTAGGTGTGTCTTAGTTAGGTGTGTCTGATCTAGGTGTGTCTGATCTAGGTGTGTCTTAGTTAGGTGTGTCTGATCTAGGTGTGTCTTAGTTAGGTGTGTCTGATCTAGGTGTGTCTGATCTAGGTGTGTCTGAGTTAGGTGTGTCTGATCTAGGTGTGTCTGATCTAGGTGTGTCTTAGTTAGGTGTGTCTGATCTAGGTGTGTCTTAGTTAGGTGTGTCTGATGTAGGTGTGTCTTAGTTAGGTGTGTCTTAGTTTGGTGTGTCTGATCTAGGTGTGTCTGATCTAGGTGTGTCTTAGTTAGGTGTGTCTTAGTTAGGTGTGTCTTAGTTTGGTGTGTCTGATCTAGGTGTGTCTGATCTAGGTGTGTCTTAGTTAGGTGTGTCTGATCTAGGTGTGTCTGATCTAGGTGTGTCTTAGTTAGGTGTGTCTGAGTTAGGTGTGTCTGATCTAGGTGTGTCTGATCTAGGTGTGTCTGATCTAGGTGTGTCTTAGTTAGGTGTGTCTGATCTAGGTGTGTCTGAGTTAGGTGTGTCTGATCTAGGTGTGTCTTAGTTAGGTGTGTCTGATCTAGGTGTGTCTGTTCTAGGTGTGTCTGAGTTAGGTGTGTCTGATCTAGGTGTGTCTGAGTTAGGTGTGTCTGATCTAGGTGTGTCTGATCTAGGTGTGTTTGGTCTAGGTGTGTCTGATCTAGGTGTGTCTGATCTAGGTGTGTCTGATCTAGGTGTGTCTTAGTTAGGTGTGTCTGAGTTGGATGTGTCTTAGTTAGGTGTGTCTTAGTTAGGTGTGTCTTAGTTAGGTGTGTCTTAGTTAGGTGTGTCTGATCTAGGTGTGTCTGATCTAGGTGTGTCTGAGTTAGGTGTGTCTGAGTTAGGTGTGTCTGATCTAGGTGTGTCTTAGTTAGGTGTGTCTTAGTTAGGTGTGTCTGATCTAGGTGTGTCTGATCTAGGTGTGTCTGAGTTAGGTGTGTCTGATCTAGGTGTGTCTTAGTTAGGTTTGTCTGTTCTAGGTGTGTCTTAGTTAGGTGTGTCTGTTCTAGGTGTGTCTGAGTTAGGTGTTCTTAGTTAGGTGTGTCTTAGTTAGGTGTGTCTGATCTAGGTGTGTCTGATCTAGGTGTGTCTGAGTTAGGTGTGTCTGATCTAGGTGTGTCTGAGTTAGGTGTTCTTAGTTAGGTGTGTCTTAGTTAGGTGTGTCTGATCTAGGTGTGTCTGATCTAGGTGTGTCTGATCTAGGTGTGTCTGATCTAGGTGTGTCTTAGTTAGGTGTGTCTGATCTAGGTGTGTCTTAGTTAGGTGTGTCTGATGTAGGTGTGTCTTAGTTAGGTGTGTCTGATCTAGGTGTGTCTGATCTAGGTGTGTCTGATCTAGGTGTGTCTGTTCTAGGTGTGTCTGAGTTAGGTGTGTCTGATCTAGGTGTGTCTTAGTTAGGTGTGTCTTAGTTAGGTGTGTCTTAGTTAGGTGTGTCTTAGTTAGGTGTATCTTAGTTAGGTGTGTCTTAGTTAGGTGTTTCTTAGTCAGGTGTGTCTGTTCTAGGTGTGTCTGATCTAGGTGTGTCTGATCTAGGTGTGTCTTAGTTAGGTGTGTCTGATCTAGGTGTGTCTTAGTTAGGTGTGTCTGATCTAGGTGTGTCTTAGTTAGGTGTTTCTTAGTTAGGTGTGTCTTAGTCAGGTGTGTCTGTTCTAGGTGTGTCTGAGTTAGGTGTGTCTGATCTAGGTGTGTCTGCTCTAGGTGTGTCTTAGTTAGGTGTGTCTGATCTAGGTGTGTCTGATCTAGGTGTGTCTGAGTTAGGTGTGTCTGAGTTAGGTGTGTCTTAGTTAGGTGTGTCTGATCTAGGTGTGTCTGATCTAGGTGTGTCTTAGTTAGGTTTGTCTGATCTAGGTGTGTCTGAGTTAGGTGTATCTTAGTTAGGTGTGTCTGATCTAGGTGTGTCTGATCTAGGTCTGTCTGATCTAGGTGTGTTTGATCTAGGTGTGTCTGATCTAGGTGTGTCTGAGTTAGGTGTGTCTGAGTTAGGTGTGTCTGATCTAGGTGTGTCTGAGTTAGGTGTGTCTGATCTAGGTGTGTCTGATCTAGGTGTGTCTGATCTAGGTGTGTATGATCTAGGTGTGTCTGATCTAGGTGTGTCTGATATAGGTGTGTCTGATCTAGGTGTGTCTGAGTTAGGTGTGTCTAATCTAGGTGTGTCTGATCTAGGTGTGTCAAATCTAGGTGTGTCTCAGTTAGGTGTGTCTTAGGTGTGTCTGATCTAGGTGTGTCTGATCTAGGTATGTCTGAGTTAGGTGTTTCTGATCTAGGTGTGTCTTAGTTAGGTGTGTCTGATCTAGGTGTGTCTGATCTAGGTGTGTCTGATCTAGGTGTGTCTGATCTAGGTGTGTCTGATCTAGGTGTGTTTGGTCTAGGTGTGTCTGATCTAGGTGTGTCTGATCTAGGTGTGTTTGATCTAGATGTGTCTGATCTAGGTGTGTCTGATCTAGGTGTGTCTTAGTTAGGTGTGTCTGATCTAGGTGTGTCTGAGGTATGTGTATCTTAGTTAGGTGTGTCTGATCTAGGTGTGTCTGATCTAGGTCTGTCGGATCTAGGTGTGTTTGATCTAGGTGTGTCTGATCTAGGTGTGTCTGAGTTAGGTGTGTCTGAGTTAGGTGTGTCTGATCTAGGTGTGTCTGAGTTAGGTGTGTCTGAGTTAGGTGTGTCTGATCTAGGTGTGTCTGATCTAGGTGTGTCTGATCTAGGTGTGTCTGATCTAGGTGTGTCTGATCTAGGTGTGTCTGAGTTAGGTGTGTCTAATCTAGGTGTGTCTGATCTAGGTGTGTCAAATCTAGGTGTGTCTCAGTTAGGTGTGTCTTAGGTGTTTCTGATCTAGGTGTGTCTGATCTAGGTGTGTCTGAGTTAGGTGTGTCTGATCTTGGTGTGTCTGATCTAGGTGTGTCTGATCTAGGTGTGTCTGATCTAGGTGTGTCTGATCTTGGTGTGTCTGATCTTGGTGTGTCTGATATAGGTGTGTCTGATCTAGGTGTGTCTGATCTAGGTGTGTCTTAGTTAGGTGTGTCTGAGTTGGATGTGTCTGATGTAGGTGTGTCTTAGTTAGGTGTGTCTGATCTAGGTGTGTCTGATCTAGGTGTGTCTGATCTTGGTGTGTCTGATCTAGGTGTGTCTGATCTAGGTGTGTCTGATCTAGGTGTGTCTGATCTAGGTGTGTCTGATCTAGGTGTGTCTTAGTTAGGTGTGTCTGAGTTGGATGTGTCTTAGTTAGGTGTGTCTTAGTTAGGTGTGTCTTAGTAAGGTGTTTCTTAGTTAGGTGTGTCTTAGTTAGGTGTGTCTGATCTAGGTGTGTCTGATCTAGGTGTGTCTGAGTTAGGTGTGTCTGATCTAGGTGTGTCTGATCTAGGTGTGTCAGATCTAGGTGTGTCTGATCTAGGTGTGTCTGATCTAGGTGTGTCTTAGTTAGGTGTGTCTGATCTAGGTGTGTCTTAGTTAGGTGTGTCTTAGTTAGGTGTGTCTGATCTAGGTGTGTCTGATCTAGGTGTGTCTGAGTTAGGTGTGTCTGATCTAGGTGTGTCTTAGTTAGGTTTGTCTGTTCTAGGTGTGTCTGAGTTAGGTGTGTCTGTTCTAGGTGTGTCTGAGTTAGGTGTTCTTAGTTAGGTGTGTCTTAGTTAGGTGTGTCTGATCTAGGTGTGTCTGATCTAGGTGTGTCTGAGTTAGGTGTGTCTGATCTAGGTGTGTCTTAGTTAGGTGTGTCATTTCTTTGTCAGTGGGAAAACGAACAAAATCAGCAGGGGAGCAAATACTTTTTTTCCCTCACTGTAGGTGTGTCTGATCTAGGTGTGTCTTAGTTAGGTGTGTCTGATCTAGGTGTGTCTGAGTTAGGTGTATCTTAGTTAGGTGTATCTTAGTTAGGTGTGTCTTAGTTAGGTGTGTCTGATCTAGGTGTGTCTGATTTAGGTGTGTCTGAGTTAGGTGTATCTTAGTTAGGTGTGTCTGATCTAGGTGTGTCTGAGTTAGGTGTGTCTTAGTTAGGTGTGTCTTAGTTAGGTGTGTCTTAGTTAGGTGTGTCTTAGTTAGGTGTGTCTGATCTAGGTGTGTCTTAGTTAGGTGTGTCTGATGTAGGTGTGTCTTAGATAGGTGTGTCTGATTTAGGTGTGTCTTAGTTGGGTGTGTCTTAGTTAGGTGTGTCTGATCTAGGTGTGTCTGATCTAGGTGTGTCTGTTCTAGGTGTGTCTGAGTTAGGTGTGTCTGATCTAGGTGTGTCTGATCTAGGTGTGTCTGATCTAGGTGTGTCAGATCTAGGTGTGTCTGATCTAGGTGTTTTAGTTAGGTGTGTCTGATCTAGGTGTGTCTGATCTAGGTGTGTCTGATCTAGGTGTGTCTTAGTTAGCTGTGTCTGAGTTAGGTGTGTCTGTTCTAGGTGTGTCTGAGTTAGGTGTGTCTGTTCTAGGTGTGTCTGAGTTAGGTGTGTCTGATCTAGGTGTGTCTTAGTTAGGTGTGTCTGAGTTAGGTGTGTCTGATCTAGGTGTGTCTGAGTTAGGTGTGTCTGATCTAGGTGTGTCTGATCTAGGTGTGTCTGATCTAGGTGTGTCAGATCTAGGTGTGTCTGATCTAGGTGTTTTAGTTAGGTGTGTCTGATCTAGGTGTGTCTGATCTAGGTGTGTCTTAGTTAGGTGTGTCTTAGTTAGGTGTGTCTGTTCTAGGTGTGTCTGAGTTAGGTGTGTCTAAGTTAGGTGTATCTGATCTAGGTGTGTCTTAGTTAGGTGTGTCTGTTCTAGGTGTGTCTGAGATAGGTGTGTCTGTTCTAGGTGTGTCTGAGTTAGGTCTGTCTTAGTTAGGTGTGTCTTAGTTTGGTGTGTCTGATCTAGGTGTGTCTGATCTAGGTGTGTCTGATCTAGGTGTGTCTGATCTAGGTGTGTCTTAGTTAGGTGTGTCTGATGTAGGTGTGTCTTAGTTAGGTGTGTCTGATCTAGGTGTGTCTGATCTAGGTGTGTCTTAGTTAGGTGTGTCTGATCTAGGTGTGTCTTAGTTAGGTGTGTCTGATCTAGGTGTGTCTGATCTAGGTGTGTCTGAGTTAGGTGTGTCTGATCTAGGTGTGTCTGATCTAGGTGTGTCTTAGTTAGGTGTGTCTGATCTAGGTGTGTCTTAGTTAGGTGTGTCTGATGTAGGTGTGTCTTAGTTAGGTGTGTCTTAGTTTGGTGTGTCTGATCTAGGTGTGTCTGATCTAGGTGTGTCTTAGTTAGGTGTGTCTTAGTTAGGTGTGTCTTAGTTTGGTGTGGCTGATCTAGGTGTGTCTGATCTAGGTGTGTCTTAGTTAGGTGTGTCTGATCTAGGTGTGTCTGATCTAGGTGTGTCTTAGTTAGGTGTGTCTGAGTTAGGTGTGTCTGATCTAGGTGTGTCTGATCTAGGTGTGTCTGATCTAGGTGTGTCTTAGTTAGGTGTGTCTGATCTAGGTGTGTCTGAGTTAGGTGTGTCTGATCTAGGTGTGTCTTAGTTAGGTGTGTCTGATCTAGGTGTGTCTGTTCTAGGTGTGTCTGAGTTAGGTGTGTCTGATCTAGGTGTGTCTGAGTTAGGTGTGTCTGAGTTAGGTGTGTCTGATCTAGGTGTGTCTGATCTAGGTGTGTCTGATCTAGGTTTGTCTGATCTAGGTGTGTCTTAGTTAGGTGTTTCTGAGTTAGGTGTGTCTGATCTAGGTTTGTCTGATCTAGATGTGTCTGATCTAGGTGTGTCTGAGTTAGGTGTGTCTGATCTAGGTGTGTCTGATCTAGGTGTGTCTGATCTAGGTGTGTCTGAGTTAGGTGTGTCTGAGTTAGGTGTGTCTGATCTAGGTGTGTCTGAGTTAGGTGTGTCTGATGTAGGTGTGTCTTAGTTAGGTGTGTCTGATCTAGGTGTGTCTGATCTAGGTGTGTCTGAGTTAGGTGTGTCTGATCTAGGTGTGTCTGATCTAGGTGTGTCTGAGTTAGGTGTGTCTGAGTTAGGTGTGTCTGATCTAGGTGTGTCTGATCTAGGTGTGTCTGAGTTAGGTGTGTCTGAGTTAGGTGTGTCTGAGTTAGGTGTATCTTAGTTAGGTGTGTCTTAGTTAGGTGTGTCTTAGTTAGGTGTGTCTGAGTTAGGTGTGTCTGAGTTAGGTGTGTCTTAGTTAGGTGTGTCTTAGTTAGGTGTGTCTTAGTTAGGTGTGTCTGATCTAGGTGTGTCTGAGTTAGGTGTGTCTGAGTTAGGTGTGTCTGATCTAGGTGTGTCTTAGTTAGGTGTGTCTGATCTAGGTGTGTCTGATCTAGGTGTGTCTTAGTTAGGTGTGTCTGAGTTAGGTGTGTCTGATCTAGGTGTGTCTGATCTAGGTGTGTCTGATCTAGGTGTGTCTTAGTTAGGTGTGTCTGATCTAGGTGTGTCTGATCTAGGTGTGTCTGAGTTAGGTGTGTCTGATCTAGGTGTGTCTGAGTTAGGTGTGTGTGATCTAGGTGTGTCTGATCTAGGTGTGTCTGATCTAGGTGTGTCTGAGTTAGGTGTGTCTGAGTTAGGTGTGTCTGAGTTAGGTGTGTCTGATCTAGGTGTGTCTGAGTTATGTGTGTCTGATCTAGGTGTGTCTGATCTAGGTGTGTCTGAGTTAGGTGTGTCTGATCTAGGTGTGTCTGATCTAGGTGTGTCTGATCTAGGTTTGTCTGATCTAGGTGTGTCTTAGTTAGGTGTTTCTGAGTTAGGTGTGTCTGATCTAGGTTTGTCTGATCTAGATGTGTCTGATCTAGGTGTGTCTGAGTTAGGTGTGTCTGATCTAGGTGTGTCTGATCTAGGTGTGTCTGATCTAGGTGTGTCTGAGTTAGGTGTGTCTGAGTTAGGTGTGTCTGAGTTAGGTGTGTCTGATCTAGGTGTGTCTGAGTTATGTGTGTCTGATCTAGGTGTGTCTGATCTAGGTGTGTCTGAGTTAGGTGTGTCTGATCTAGGTGTGTCTGGTCTAGGTGTGTCTGGTGTAGGTGTGTCTGATCTAGGTGTGTCTGGTCTAGGTGTGTCTGGTCTAGGTGTGTCTGGTCTAGGTGTGTCTGATCTAGGTGTGTCTGATCTAGGTGTGTCTGATCTAGGTGTGTCTGATCTAGGTGTGTCTGGTCTAGGTGTGTCTGATCTAGGTGTGTCTTAGATAGGTGTGTCTGTTCTAGGTGTGTCTGATCTAGGTGTGTCTGATCTAGGTGTGTCTGATATAGGTGTGTCTGTTCTAGGTGTGTCTGATCTAGGTGTGTCTGATCTAGGTGTGTCTGATCTAGGTGTGTCTGATCTAGGTGTGTCTGGTCTAGGTGTGTCTGATCTAGGTGTGTCTGAGTTAGGTGTGTCTGTTCTAGGTGTGTCTGATCTAGTTGTGTCTGATCTAGGTGTGTCTGATCTAGGTGTGTCTGATCTAGGTGTGTCTGGTCTAGGTGTGTCTGATCTAGGTGTGTCTTAGTTAGGTGTGTCTGTTCTAGGTGTGTCTGATCTAGGTGTGTCTGATCTAGGTGTGTCTTAGTTAGGTGTGTCTGATGTAGGTGTGTCTTAGTTAGGTGTGTCTGATCTAGGTGTGTCTGATCTAGGTGTGTCTGATCTAGGTGTGTCTTAGTTAGGTGTGTCTGTTCTAGATGTGTCTGAGTTAGGTGTGTCTTAGTTAGGTGTGTCTTAGTTAGGTGTGTCTTAGTTAGGTGTGTCTGATCTAGGTGTGTCTGAGTTATGTGTGTCTGATATAGGTGTGTCTTAGTTAGGTGTGTCTGATCTAGGTATGTCTGTTCTAGGTGTGTCTGATCTAGGTGTGTCAGATCTAGGTGTGTCTGATCTAGGTGTATCTGATCTAGGTGTGTCTGATATAGGTGTGTCTGTTCTAGGTGTGTCTGAGTTAGGTGTGTCTGATATAGGTGTGTCTGAGTTATGTGTATCTTAGTTAGGTGTGTCTTAGTTAGGTGTGTCTTAGTTAGGTGTGTCTTAGTTAGGTGTGTCTGATTTAGGTGTGTCTTAGTTAGGTGTGTCTTAGTTGGGTGTGTCTTAGTTAGGTGTGTCTTAGTTAGGTGTGTCTGATGTAGGTGTGTCTTAGTTAGGTGTGTCTGATGTAGGTGTGTCTTAGTTAGGTGTGTCTGATCTAGGTGTGTCTTAGTTAGGTGTGTCTGATCTAGGTGTGTCTTAGTTAGGTGTGTCTGATGTAGGTGTGTCTTAGATAGGTGTGTCTGATCTAGGTGTGTCTGATCTAGGTGTGTCAGATCTAGGTGTGTCTGATCTAGGTGTGTCTGATCTAGGTGTGTCTGATCTAGGTGTGTCTGATCTAGGTGTGTCTGATCTAGGTGTGTCAGATCTAGGTGTGTCTGATCTAGGTGTTTTAGTTAGGTGTGTCTGATCTAGGTGTGTCTGATATAGGTGTGTCTTAGTTAGGTGTGTCTGAGTTAGGTGTGTCTGTTCTAGGTGTGTCTGAGTTAGGTGTGTCTGATCTAGGTATGTCTGTTCTAGGTGTGTCTGATCTAGGTGTGTCAGATCTAGGTGTGTCTGATCTAGGTGTTTTAGTTAGGTGTGTCTGATCTAGGTGTGTCTGATATAGGTGTGTCTTAGTTAGGTGTGTCTGAGTTAGGTGTGTCTGTTCTAGGTGTGTCTGAGTTAGGTGTGTCTGAGTTAGGTGTGTCTTAGTTAGGTGTGTCTGATCTAGGTGTGTCTGAGTTAGGTGTGTCTGATCTAGGTGTGTCTTAGTTAGGTGTGTCTGATCTAGGTGTGTCTGATATAGGTGTGTCTTAGTTAGGTGTGTCTGAGTTAGGTGTGTCATTTCTAGGTGTGTCTGAGTTAGGTGTGTCTGAGTTAGGTGTGTCTTAGTTAGGTGTGTCTGATCTAGGTGTGTCTGATCTAGGTGTGTCTGATCTAGGTGTGTCTGATCTAGGTGTGTCTGATCTAGGTGTGTCTGATCTAGGTGTGTCTGATCTAGGTGTGTCTTAGTTAGGTGTGTCTGATGTAGGTGTGTCTTAGTTAGGTGTGTCTGATCTAGGTGTGTCTGATCTAGGTGTGTCTGATCTAGGTGTGTCTGATCTAGGTGTGTCTGATCTAGGTGTGTCTGATCTAGGTGTGTCTGATCTAGGTGTGTCTTAGTTAGGTGTGTTTGATGTAGGTGTGTCTGAGATAGGTGTGTCTTAGTTAGGTGTGTCTTAGTTAGGTGTGTCTGATCTAGGTGTGTCTGATCTAGGTGTGTCTGATCTAGGTGTGTCTGATCTAGGTGTGTCTGATCTAGGTGTGTCTGATCTAGGTGTGTCTGATCTAGGTGTGTCTTAGTTAGGTGTGTCTGATGTAGGTGTGTCTTAGTTAGGTGTGTCTGTTTTAGGTGTGTCTGAGTTAGGTGTGTCTGATCTAGGTGTGTCTGATCTAGGTGTGTCTGATCTAGGTGTGTCTTAGTTAGGTGTGTCTTAGTTTGGTGTGTCTGATCTAGGTGTGTCTGTTCTAGGTGTGTCTTAGTTAGGTGTGTCTTAGTTAGGTGTGTCTTAGTTTGGTGTGTCTGATCTAGGTGTGTCTGTTCTAGGTGTGTCTTAGTTAGGTGTGTCTGATCTAGGTGTGTCTGAGTTAGGTGTGTCTGATCTAGGTGTGTCTTAGTTAGGTGTGTCTGATGTAGGTGTGTCTTAGTTAGGTGTGTCTGATCTAGGTGTGTCTGATCTAGGTGTGTCTGATCTAGGTGTGTCTGATCTAGGTGTGTCTGATCTAGGTGTGTCTGATCTAGGTGTGTCTTAGTTAGGTGTGTCTGATGTAGGTGTGTCTGAGATAGGTGTGTCTTAGTTAGGTGTGTCTTAGTTAGGTGTGTCTGATCTAGGTGTGTCTGATCTAGGTGTGTCTTAGTTAGGTGTGTCTGATCTAGGTGTGTCTGATCTAGGTGTGTCTGATCTAGGTGTGTCTGATCTAGGTGTGTCTGATCTAGGTGTGTCTGATCTAGGTGTGTCTGATCTAGGTGTGTCTTAGTTAGGTGTGTCTGATGTAGGTGTGTCTTAGTTAGGTGTGTCTGTTTTAGGTGTGTCTGAGTTAGGTGTGTCTGATCTAGGTGTGTCTGATCTAGGTGTGTCTGATCTAGGTGTGTCTTAGTTAGGTGTGTCTTAGATTGGTGTGTCTGATCTAGGTGTGTCTGTTCTAGGTGTGTCTTAGTTAGGTGTGTCTTAGTTAGGTGTGTCTTAGTTTGGTGTGTCTGATCTAGGTGTGTCTCTTCTAGGTGTGTCTTAGTTAGGTGTGTCTGATCTAGGTGTGTCTGAGTTAGGTGTGTCTGATCTAGGTGTGTCTTAGTTAGGTGTGTCTGATCTAGGTGTGTCTGATCTAGGTATGTCTTAGTTAGGTGTGTCTGAGTTAGGTGTGTCTGATCTAGGTGTGTCTGATCTAGGTGTGTCTGATCTAGGTGTGTCTTAGTTAGGTGTGTCTGATCTAGGTGTGCCTGAGTTAGGTGTGTCTGATCTAGGTGTGTCTTAGTTAGGTGTGTCTGATCTAGGTGTGTCTGTTCTAGGTGTGTCTGAGTTAGGTGTGTCTGATCTAGGTGTGTCTGTTCTAGGTGTGTCTGATCTAGGTGTGTCTGATCTAGGTGTGTCTTATCTAGGTGTGTCTGATCTAGGTTTGTCTGATCTAGGTGTGTCTTAGTTAGGTGTTTCTGAGTTAGGTGTGTCTGATCTAGGTTTGTCTGATCTAGATGTGTCTGATCTAGGTGTGTCTGAGTTAGGTGTGTCTGATCTAGGTGTGTCTGATCTAGGTGTGTCTGATCTAGGTGTATCTGATCTAGGTGTGTCTGAGTTAGGTGTGTCTGAGTTAGGTGTGTCTGATGTAGGTGTGTCTTAGTTAGGTGTGTCTGATCTAGGTGTGTCTGATATAGGTGTGTCTGATCTAGGTGTGTCTGAGTTAGGTGTGTCTGATCTAGGTGTGTCTGAGTTAGGTGTGTCTGAGTTAGGTGTGTCTGATCTAGGTGTGTCTGAGTTAGGTGTGTCTGATCTAGGTGTGTCTGATCTAGGTGTGTCTGAGTTAGGTGTGTCTGAGTTAGGTGTGTCTGAGTTAGGTGTGTCTGAGTTAGGTGTGTCTTAGTTAGGTGTGTCTTAGTTTGGTATGTCTGATCTAGGTGTGTCTGATCTAGGTGTGTCTTAGTTAGGTGTGTCTGAGTTAGGTGTGTCTGATCTAGGTGTGTCTGAGTTAGGTGTGTCTGATCTAGGTGTGTCTTAGTTAGGTGTGTCTGATCTAGGTGTGTCTGATCTAGGTGTGTCTTAGTTAGGTGTGTCTGAGTTAGGTGTGTCTGATCTAGGTGTGTCTTAGTTAGGTGTGTCTTATTTAGGTGTGTCTGATCTAGGTGTGTCTGATCTAGGTGTGTCTGATCTAGGTGTGTCTGATCTAGGTGTGTCTGATCTAGGTGTGTCTGAGTTAGGTGTGTCTTAGTTAGGTGTGTCTGATCTAGGTGTGTCTGATCTAGGTGTGACTGTTCTAGGTGTGTCTGAGTTAGGTGTGTCTGATCTAGGTGTGTCTTAGTTAGGTGTGTCTGATCTAGGTGTGTCTGATCTAGGTATGTCTTAGTTAGGTGTGTCTGAGTTAGGTGTGTCTGATCTAGGTGTGTCTGATCTAGGTGTGTCTGATCTAGGTGTGTCTTAGTTAGGTGTGTCTGATCTAGGTGTGCCTGAGTTAGGTGTGTCTGATCTAGGTGTGTCTTAGTTAGGTGTGTCTGATCTAGGTGTGTCTGTTCTAGGTGTGTCTGAGTTAGGTGTGTCTGATCTAGGTGTGTCTGTTCTAGGTGTGTCTGATCTAGGTGTGTCTGATCTAGGTGTGTCTTATCTAGGTGTGTCTGATCTAGGTTTGTCTGATCTAGGTGTGTCTTAGTTAGGTGTTTCTGAGTTAGGTGTGTCTGATCTAGGTTTGTCTGATCTAGATGTGTCTGATCTAGGTGTGTCTGAGTTAGGTGTGTCTGATCTAGGTGTGTCTGATCTAGGTGTGTCTGATCTAGGTGTATCTGATCTAGGTGTGTCTGAGTTAGGTGTGTCTGAGTTAGGTGTGTCTGATGTAGGTGTGTCTTAGTTAGGTGTGTCTGATCTAGGTGTGTCTGATATAGGTGTGTCTGATCTAGGTGTGTCTGAGTTAGGTGTGTCTGATCTAGGTGTGTCTGAGTTAGGTGTGTCTGAGTTAGGTGTGTCTGATCTAGGTGTGTCTGAGTTAGGTGTGTCTGATCTAGGTGTGTCTGATCTAGGTGTGTCTGAGTTAGGTGTGTCTGAGTTAGGTGTGTCTGAGTTAGGTGTGTCTGAGTTAGGTGTGTCTTAGTTAGGTGTGCCTTAGTTTGGTATGTCTGATCTAGGTGTGTCTGATCTAGGTGTGTCTTAGTTAGGTGTGTCTGAGTTAGGTGTGTCTGATCTAGGTGTGTCTGAGTTAGGTGTGTCTGATCTAGGTGTGTCTTAGTTAGGTGTGTCTGATCTAGGTGTGTCTGATCTAGGTGTGTCTTAGTTAGGTGTGTCTGAGTTAGGTGTGTCTGATGTAGGTGTGTCTTAGTTAGGTGTGTCTTATTTAGGTGTGTCTGATCTAGGTGTGTCTGATCTAGGTGTGTCTGATCTAGGTGTGTCTGATCTAGGTGTGTCTGATCTAGGTGTGTCTGAGTTAGGTGTGTCTTAGTTAGGTGTGTCTGATATAGGTGTGTCTGAGTTAGGTGTGTCTGATCTAGGTGTGTCTTAGTTAGGTGTGTCTGATCTAGGTGTGTCTGATCTAGGTATGTCTTAGTTAGGTGTGTCTGAGTTAGGTGTGTCTGATCTAGGTGTGTCTGATCTAGGTGTGTCTGATCTAGGTGTGTCTTAGTTAGGTGTGTCTGATCTAGGTGTGCCTGAGTTAGGTGTGTCTGATCTAGGTGTGTCTTAGTTAGGTGTGTCTGATCTAGGTGTGTCTGTTCTAGGTGTGTCTGAGTTAGGTGTGTCTGATCTAGGTGTGTCTGTTCTAGGTGTGTCTGATCTAGGTGTGTCTGATCTAGGTGTGTCTTATCTAGGTGTGTCTGATCTAGGTTTGTCTGATCTAGGTGTGTCTTAGTTAGGTGTTCCTGAGTTAGGTGTGTCTGATCTAGGTTTGTCTGATCTAGATGTGTCTGATCTAGGTGTGTCTGAGTTAGGTGTGTCTGATCTAGGTGTGTCTGATCTAGGTGTGTCTGATCTAGGTGTATCTGATCTAGGTGTGTCTGAGTTAGGTGTGTCTGAGTTAGGTGTGTCTGATGTAGGTGTGTCTTAGTTAGGTGTGTCTGATCTAGGTGTGTCTGATATAGGTGTGTCTGATCTAGGTGTGTCTGAGTTAGGTGTGTCTGATCTAGGTGTGTCTGAGTTAGGTGTGTCTGAGTTAGGTGTGTCTGATCTAGGTGTGTCTGAGTTAGGTGTGTCTGATCTAGGTGTGTCTGATCTAGGTGTGTCTGAGTTAGGTGTGTCTGAGTTAGGTGTGTCTGAGTTAGGTGTGTCTGAGTTAGGTGTGTCTTAGTTAGGTGTGTCTTAGTTTGGTATGTCTGATCTAGGTGTGTCTGATCTAGGTGTGTCTTAGTTAGGTGTGTCTGAGTTAGGTGTGTCTGATCTAGGTGTGTCTGAGTTAGGTGTGTCTGATCTAGGTGTGTCTTAGTTAGGTGTGTCTGATCTAGGTGTGTCTGATCTAGGTGTGTCTTAGTTAGGTGTGTCTGAGTTAGGTGTGTCTGATCTAGGTGTGTCTTAGTTAGGTGTGTCTTATTTAGGTGTGTCTGATCTAGGTGTGTCTGATCTAGGTGTGTCTGATCTAGGTGTGTCTGATCTAGGTGTGTCTGATCTAGGTGTGTCTGAGTTAGGTGTGTCTTAGTTAGGTGTGTCTGATCTAGGTGTGTCTGATCTAGGTGTGTCTGTTCTAGGTGTGTCTGAGTTAGGTGTGTCTGATATAGGTGTGTCTTAGATAGGTGTGTCTGATATAGGTGTGTCTTAGTTAGGTGTGTCTGATGTAGGTGTGTCTTAGTTAGGTGTGTCTGGATCTAGGTGTGTCTGATCTAGGTGTGTCTGATCTAGGTGTGTCTGATCTAGGTGTGTCTAATCTAGGTGTGTCTGATCTAGGTGTGTCTGATCTAGGTGTGTCTTAGTTAGGTGTGTCTGACCTAGGTGTGTCTGATCTAGGTGTGTCTGATCTAGGTGTGTCTGAGTTAGGTGTGTCTGATCTAGATGTGTCTGATCTAGGTGTGTCTGATCTAGGTGTGTCTTAGTTAGGTGTGTCTGATCTAGGTGTGTCTTAGTTAGGTATGTCTGAGTTAGGTGTGTCTGATATAGGTGTGTCTGATATAGGTGTGTCTAAAAGAAGGTTGACGACATCCGATCCTCGTTTGTTAAGTCTAATGACACTGCTGGTCCTGCTCACACTGCCCTACCCTATGCTTTGACTTCTTTCTCCCCTCTCTCTCCAGATAAAATCCTGCGACTTGTGACTGCAGGCCGCCCAACAACCTGCCCGCTTGACCCCATCCCCTCCTCCCTTCTCCAGACCATCTCCGGTGACCTTCTCCCCTACCTCACCTCGCTGATCAACTCATCCTTGACCGCTGGCCATGTCCCTTCCGTCTTCCAGAGAGCGAGAGTTGCTCCCCTTCTCAAAAAACCAACACTCGACCCCACTGATGTCAACAACTACAGACCAGTATCCCCTCTTTCTTTTCTCTCCAAAACTATTGAGCGTGCCGTCTTTAGCCAACTCTCTTGCTATCTCTCTCAGATTGACCTTCTTGATCCAAACCAGTCAGGTTTCAAGACTGGTCATTCAACTGAGACTGCTCTTCTCTGTGTCACGGAGTCTCTCCGCACTGCTAAAGCTAACTCTCTCTCCTCTGCTCTTGTCCTTCTAGACCTGTCTGCTGCCTTTGATACTGTGAACCATCAGATCCTCCTCTCCACCCTCTCCGAGCTGGGCATCTCCGGCGCGGCTCACTCCTGGATTGCGTCCTACCTGACCGGTCGCTCCTACCAAGTGGCGTGGCGAGAAGCTGTCTCCGCACCACGTGCTCTCACCACTGGTGTCCCCCAGGGCTCAGTTCTAGGCCCTCTCCTTTTCTCCCTATACACCAAGTCACTTGGCTCTGTCATATCCTCACATGGCCTTTCCTATCATTGCTACGCTGACGATACACAACTAATCTTCTCCTTTCCCCCTTCTGATAACCAGGTGGCGAATCGCATCTCTGCATGTCTGGCAGACATATCAGTATGGATGACGGATCACCACCTCAAGCTGAACCCTGGCAAGACGGAGCTGCTCTTCCTCCCGGGGAAGGACTGCCCGTTCCATGATCTCGCCATCACGGTTGACAACTCCGCTGTGTCCTCCTCCCAGAGTGCGAAGAGCCTAGGCGTGACCCTGGACAACACCCTGTCGTTCTCCGCCAACATCAAGGCGGTGACCCGCTCCTGCAGGTTCATGCTCTACAACATTCGGAGAGTACGACCCTGCCTTACACAGGAAGCGGCACAGGTCCTAATCCAGGCACTTGTCATCTCCCGTCTGGACTACTGCAACTCGCTGTTGGCTGGCTTCCCTGCCTGTGCCATTAAACCCCTACAACTCATCCAGAATGCCGCAGCCCGTCTGGTGTTCAACCTTCCCAAGTTCTCTCACGTCACCCCCCTCCTCCGCACACTCCACTGGCTTCCAGTTGAAGCTCGCATCCGCTACAAGACCATGGTGCTTGCCTATGGAGCAGTGAGGGGAACGGCACCTCTGTACCTTCAGGCTCTGATCAGTCCCTACACCCAAACGAGGGCATTGCGTTCATCCACCTCTGGCCTGCTGGCTCCCCTTCCTCTGCGGAAGCATAGCTCCCGCTCAGCCCAGTCAAAACTGTTCGCTGCTCTGGCACCCCAATGGTGGAACAAGCTCCCTCACGACGCCAGGACAGCGGAGTCACTCACCACCTTCCGGAGACATTTGAAACCCCACCTCTTTAAGGAATACCTGGGATAAGATAAAGTGTTCCTTCTAACCCCCCCCCCCCCCCCCCCCCAAATTGTAAAGTGGTTATCCCAATGGCTATAGGGTGAACGCACCAATTTGCGAGTCGCTCTGGCTAAGAGCGTCTGCTAAATGACGTTAATGTGCCCTTGAGCAAGGCACTTAACCCTAATTGCTCCTGTAAGTCGCTCTGGATAAGAGCGTCTGCTAAATGACTAAAATGTAAATGTAAATGTAATCTGGGTGTGTCTGATCTAGGTGTGTCTTTGTTAGGTGTGTCTGATCTAGGTGTGTCTGATCTAGGTGTGTCTGAGTTGGGTGTGTCTGATCTAAGTGTGTCTGATCTAGGTGTGTCTGATCTAGGTGTGTCTGATCTAGGTGTGTCTGATCTAGGTGTGTCTAATCTAGGTGTGTCTGAGTTAGGTGTGTCTGATCTAGGTGTGTCTGATCTAGGTGTGTCTGATCTAGGTGTGTCTGATCTAGGTGTGTCTGATCTAGGTGTGTTTGGTCTAGGTGTGTCTGATCTAGGTGTGTCTGATCTAGGTGTTTTTGATCTAGATGTGTCTGATCTAGGTGTGTCTGATCTAGGTGTGTCTTAGTTAGGTGTGTCTGAGTTGGATGTGTCTTAGTTAGGTGTGTCTTAGTTAGGTGTGTCTTAGTTAGGTGTGTCTTAGTTAGGTGTGTCTTAGTTAGGTGTGTCTGATCTAGGTGTGTCTGATCTAGGTGTGTCTGAGTTAGGTGTGTCTGAGTTAGGTGTGTCTTAGTTAGGTGTGTCTTAGTTAGGTGTGTCTTAGTTAGGTGTGTCTGATCTAGGTGTGTCTGATCTAGGTGTGTCTTAGTTAGGTGTGTCTGATCTAGGTGTGTCTGATCTAGGTGTGTCTGATCTAGGTGTGTCTGATCTAGGTGTGTCTTAGTTAGGTGTGTCTGATCTAGGTGTGTCTGATCTAGGTGTGTCTGATCTAGGTGTGTCTGATCTAGGTGTGTCTGATCTAGGTGTGTCTTAGTTAGGTGTGTCTTATCTAGGTGTGTCTGAGTTAGGTGTGTCTGATCTAGGTGTGTCTTAGTTAGGTGTGTCTTAGTTAGGTGTGTCTTAGTCAGGTGTGTCTGTTCTAGGTGTGTCTTAGTTAGGTGTGTCTGATCTAGGTGTGTCTGATCTAGGTGTGTCTGATCTAGGTGTGTCTGATCTAGGTGTGTCTGATCTAGGTGTGTCTTAGTTAGGTGTGTCTTATCTAGGCGTGTCTGAGTTAGGTGTGTCTGATCTAGGTGTGTCTTAGTTAGGTGTGTCTTAGTTAGGTGTGTCTTAGTCAGGTGTGTCTGTTCTAGGTGTGTCTGAGTTAGGTGTGTCTGATCTAGGTGTGTCTGAGTTAGGTGTGTCTTAGTTAGGTGTATCTTAGTTAGGTGTGTCTGATCTAGGTGTGTCTGAGTTATGTGTATCTTAGTTAGGTGTGTCTGATCTAGGTGTGTCTGATCTAGGTGTGTCTGATCTAGGTGTGTCTGATCTAGGTGTGTCTGATCTAGGTGTGTCTGATCTAGGTGTGTCTGATCTAGGTGTGTCTGATCTAGGTGTGTCTGATCTAGGTGTGTCTGATCTAGGTGTGTCTGATCTAGGTGTGTCTGATCTAGGTGTGTCAAATCTAGGTGTGTCTCTGTTAGGTGTGTCTGATCTAGGTGTGTCTGATCTAGGTGTGTCTGATCTAGGTGTGTCTGATCTAGGTGTGTCTGATCTAGGTGTGTCTGATCTAGGTGTGTCAAATCTAGGTGTGTCTCTGTTAGGTGTGTCTGATCTAGGTGTGTCTGATCTAGATGTGTCTGATCTAGGTGTGTCTGAGTTAGGTGTGTCTGATCTATGTGTGTCTGATCTAGTTGTGTCTGATCTAGGTGTGTCTTAGTTAGGTGTGTCTGATCTAGGTGTGTCTGATCTAGGTGTGTCTGATCTAGGTGTGTCTGATCTAGGTGTGTTTGATCTAGATGTATCTGATCTAGGTGTGTCTGATCTAGGTGTGTCTTAGTTAGGTGTGTCTGAGTTGGATGTGTCTTAGTTAGGTGTGTCTTAGTTAGGTGTGTCTTAGTTAGGTGTGTCTTAGTTAGGTGTGTCTTAGTTAGGTGTGTCTGATCTAGGTGTGTCTGATCTAGGTGTGTCTGAGTTAGGTGTGTCTGAGTTAGGTGTGTCTTAGTTAGGTGTGTCTTAGTTAGGTGTGTCTTAGTTAGGTGTGTCTGATCTAGGTGTGTCTGATCTAGGTGTGTCTTAGTTAGGTGTGTCTGATCTAGGTGTGTCTGATCTAGGTGTGTCTGATCTAGGTGTGTCTGATCTAGGTGTGTCTGATCTAGGTGTGTCTTAGTTAGGTGTGTCTGATCTAGGTGTGTCTGATCTAGGTGTGTCTGATCTAGGTGTGTCTGATCTAGGTGTGTCTGATCTAGGTGTGTCTTAGTTAGGTGTGTCTTATCTAGGTGTGTCTGAGTTAGGTGTGTCTGATCTAGGTGTGTCTTAGTTAGGTGTGTCTTAGTTAGGTGTGTCTTAGTCAGGTGTGTCTGTTCTAGGTGTGTCTTAGTTAGGTGTGTCTGATCTAGGTGTGTCTGATCTAGGTGTGTCTGATCTAGGTGTGTCTGATCTAGGTGTGTCTGATCTAGGTGTGTCTTAGTTAGGTGTGTCTTATCTAGGTGTGTCTGAGTTAGGTGTGTCTGATCTAGGTGTGTCTTAGTTAGGTGTGACTTAGTTAGGTGTGTCTTAGTCAGGTGTGTCTGTTCTAGGTGTGTCTGAGTTAGGTGTGTCTGATCTAGGTGTGTCTGAGTTAGGTGTGTCTTAGTTAGGTGTGTCTTAGTTAGGTGTGTCTGATCTAGGTGTGTCTGATCTAGGTGTGTCTGATCTAGGTGTGTCTGAGTTAGGTGTATCTTAGTTAGGTGTGTCTGATCTAGGTGTGTCTGAGTTATGTGTATCTTAGTTAGGTGTGTCTGATCTAGGTGTGTCTGATCTAGGTGTGTCTGATCTAGGTGTGTCTGATCTAGGTGTGTCTGATCTAGGTGTGTCTGATCTAGGTGTGTCTGATCTAGGTGTGTCAAATCTAGGTGTGTCTCTGTTAGGTGTGTCTGATCTAGGTGTGTCTGATCTAGGTGTGTCTGATCTAGGTGTGTCTGATCTAGGTGTGTCTGATCTAGGTGTGTCTGATCTAGGTGTGTCAAATCTAGGTGTGTCTCTGTTAGGTGTGTCTGATCTAGGTGTGTCTGATCTAGGTGTGTCTGATCTAGGTGTGTCTGAGTTAGGTGTGTCTGATCTAGGTGTGTCTGATCTAGGTGTGTCTGATCTAGGTGTGTCTTAGTTAGGTGTGTCTGATCTAGGTGTGTCTGATCTAGGTGTGTCTGATCTAGGTGTGTCTGATCTAGGTGTGTCTGATCTAGGTGTGTCTTAGTTAGGTGTGTCTTATCTAGGTGTGTCTGAGTTAGGTGTGTCTGATCTAGGTGTGTCTTAGTTAGGTGTGTCTTAGTTAGGTGTGTCTTAGTCAGGTGTGTCTGTTCTAGGTGTGTCTTAGTTAGGTGTGTCTGATCTAGGTGTGTCTGATCTAGGTGTGTCTGATCTAGGTGTGTCTGATCTAGGTGTGTCTGATCTAGGTGTGTCTTAGTTAGGTGTGTCTTATCTAGGTGTGTCTGAGTTAGGTGTGTCTGATCTAGGTGTGTCTTAGTTAGGTGTATCTTAGTTAGGTGTGTCTTAGTCAGGTGTGTCTGTTCTAGGTGTGTCTGAGTTAGGTGTGTCTGATCTAGGTGTGTCTGAGTTAGGTGTGTCTTAGTTAGGTGTGTCTTAGTTAGGTGTGTCTGATCTAGGTGTGTCTGATCTAGGTGTGTCTGATCTAGGTATGTCTGAGTTAGGTGTATCTTAGTTAGGTGTGTCTGATCTAGGTGTGTCTGAGTTATGTGTATCTTAGTTAGGTGTGTCTGATCTAGGTGTGTCTGATCTAGGTGTGTCTGATCTAGGTGTGTCTGATCTAGGTGTGTCTGATCTAGGTGTGTCTGATCTAGGTGTGTCTGATCTAGGTGTGTCAAATCTAGGTGTGTCTCTGTTAGGTGTGTCTGATCTAGGTGTGTCTGATCTAGGTGTGTCTGATCTAGGTGTGTCTGAGTTAGGTGTGTCTGATCTAGGTGTGTCTGATCTAGGTGTGTCTGATCTAGGTGTGTCTTAGTTAGGTGTGTCTGATCTAGGTGTGTCTGATCTAGGTGTGTCTGATCTAGGTGTGTCTGATCTAGGTGTGTCTTAGTTAGGTGTGTCTGAGTTGGATGTGTCTTAGTTAGGTGTGTCTTAGTTAGGTGTGTCTTAGTTAGGTGTGTCTTAGTTAGGTGTGTCTTAGTTAGGTGTGTCTTAGTTAGGTGTGTCTTAGTTAGGTGTGTCTGATCTAGGTGTGTCTGATCTAGGTGTGTCTGAGTTAGGTGTGTCTGAGTTAGGTGTGTCTTAGTTAGGTGTGTCTGATCTAGGTGTGTCTGAGTTAGGTGTGTCTGATCTAGGTGTGTCTGATCTAGGTGTGTCTGATCTAGGTGTGTCTGATCTAGGTGTGTCTTAGTTAGGTGTGTCTTAGTTAGGTGTGTCTGATCTATGTGTGTCTGATCTAGGTGTGTCTGAGTTAGGTGTGTCTTAGATAGGTGTGTCTGATCTAGGTGTGTCTGATCTAGGTGTGTCTTAGTCAGGTTTGTCTGTTCTAGGTGTGTCTGAGTTAGGTGTGTCTTAGTTAGGTGTGTCTGATCTAGGTGTGTCTGATCTAGGTGTGTCTGAGTTAGGTGTGTCTGATCTAGGTGTGTCTTAGTTAGGTGTGTCTTAGTTAGGTGTGTCTGATCTAGGTGTGTCTGATCTAGGTGTGTCTGATCTAGGTGTGTCTGATCTAGGTGTGTTTGGTCTAGGTGTGTCTGATCTAGGTGTGTCTGATCTAGGTGTGTCTTAGTTAGGTGTGTCTGAGTTAGGTGTGTCTAATCTAGGTGTGTCTGATCTAGGTGTGTCAAATCTAGGTGTGTCTCAGTTAGGTGTGTCTTAGGTGTGTCTGATCTAGGTGTGTCTGATCTAGGTGTGTCTGATCTAGGTGTGTCTTAGTTAGGTGTGTCTGATCTAGGTGTGTCTTAGTTACGTGTGTCTTAGTTAGGTGTGTCTGATCTAGGTGTGTCTGAGTTAGGTGTGTCTTAGTTAGGTGTGTCTTAGTTAGGTGTGTCTTAGTTAGGTGTGTCTTAGTTAGGTGTGTCTAATCTAGGTGTGTCTGATCTAGGTGTGTCAAATCTAGGTGTGTCTCTGTTAGGTGTGTCTTAGGTGTGTCTGATCTAGGTGTGTCTGATCTAGGTGTGTCTGAGTTAGGTGTTTCTGATCTAGGTGTGTCTGATCTAGGTGTGTCTGATCTAGGTGTGTTTGGTCTAGGTGTGTTTGGTCTAGGTGTGTCTGTTCTAGGTGTGTCTTAGTTAGGTGTGTCTTAGTTAGGTGTGTCTTAGTTAGGTGTGTCTGATCTAGGTGTGTCTGATCTAGGTGTGTCTGATCTAGGTGTGTCTGATCTAGGTGTGTCTGATCTAGGTGTGTCTTAGTTAGGTGTGTCTGATCTAGGTGTGTCTGATCTAGGTGTGTCTTAGTTAGGTGTGTCTGAGTTGGATGTGTCTTAGTTAGTTGTGTCTTAGTTAGGTGTGTCTTAGTAAGGTGTTTCTTAGTTAGGTGTGTCTTAGTTAGGTGTGTCTGATCTAGGTGTGTCTGATCTAGGTGTGTCTGAGTTAGGTGTGTCTGATCTAGGTGTGTCTGATCTAGGTGTGTCTGATCTAGGTGTGTCTTAGTTAGGTGTGTCTGATCTAGGTGTGTCTGATCTAGGTGTGTCTGATCTAGGTGTGTCTTAGTTAGGTGTGTCTGATCTAGGTGTGTCTGATCTAGGTGTGTCTGTTCTAGATGTGTCTGAGTTAGGTGTGTCTTAGTTAGGTGTGTCTGATCTAGGTGTGTCTTAGTTAGGTGTGTCTGATCTAGGTGTGTCTTAGTTAGGTGTGTCTTAGTTAGGTGTGTCTGATCTAGGTGTGTCTGATCTAGGTGTGTCTGAGTTAGGTGTGTCTGATCTAGGTGTGTCTTAGTTAGGTGTATCTTAGTTAGGTGTGTCTTAGTTAGGTGTGGGTTAGTTAGGTGTGTCTGATCTAGGTGTGTCTGAGTTAGGTGTATCTTAGTTAGGTGTGTCTTAGTTAGGTGTGTCTTAGTTAGGTGTGTCTGAGTTAGGTGTATCTTAGTTAGGTGTGTCTGATCTAGGTGTGTCTGAGTTAGGTGTATCTTAGTTAGGTGTGTCTTAGTTAGGTGTGTCTTAGTTAGGTGTGTCTTAGTTAGGTGTGTCTGATCTAGGTGTGTCTGATCTAGGTGTGTCTGATCTAGGTGTGTCTTAGTTAGGTGTGTCTGATGTAGGTGTGTCTTAGATAGGTGTGTCTGATTTAGGTGTGTCTGAGTTATGTGTATCTTAGTTAGGTGTGTCTTAGTTAGGTGTGTCTTAGTTAGGTGTGTCTTAGTTAGGTGTGTCTGATCTAGGTGTGTCTTAGTTAGGTGTGTCTGATTTAGGTGTGTCTTAGTTAGGTGTGTCTTAGTTGGGTGTGTCTTAGTTAGGTGTGTCTTAGTTAGGTGTGTCTTAGTTAGGTGTGTCTGATCTAGGTGTGTCTTAGTTAGGTGTGTCTGATGTAGGTGTGTCTTAGATAGTTGTGTCTGATTTAGGTGTGTCTTAGTTAGGTGTGTCTTAGTTGGGTGTGTCTTAGTTAGGTGTGTCTGATCTAGGTGTGTCTGTTCTAGGTGTGTCTGAGTTAGGTGTGTCTGATCTAGGTGTGTCTGATCTAGGTGTGTCTGATCTAGGTGTGTCAGATCTAGGTGTGTCTGATATAGGTGTGTCTGATATAGGTGTGTCTTAGTTAGGTGTTTTAGTTAGGTGTGTCTGATCTAGGTGTGTCTGATATAGGTGTGTCTTAGTTAGGTGTGTCTGAGTTAGGTGTGTCTGATCTAGGTGTGTCTGATATAGGTGTGTCTTAGTTAGGTGTGTCTGATCTAGGTGTGTCTGAGATAGGTGTGTCTGTTCTAGGTGTGTCTGAGTTAGGTGTGTCTGATCTAGGTGTGTCTGTTCTAGGTGTGTCTGATCTAGGTGTGTCTGTTCTAGGTGTGTCTGATCTAGGTGTGTCTGAGATAGGTGTGTCTGAGTTAGGTGTGTCTGATCTAGGTGTGTCTGAGTTAGGTGTGTCTGATCTAGGTGTGTCTGATCTAGGTGTGTCTGATCTAGGTGTGTCTGATCTAGGTGTGTCTGATCTAGGTGTGTCTTAGTTAGGTGTGTCTGATCTAGGTGTGTCTGTTCTAGGTGTGTCTGAGTTAGGTGTGTCTGATCTAGGTGTGTCTGAGTTAGGTGTGTCTTAGTTAGGTGTGTCTGATCTAGGTGTGTCTGTTCTAGGTGTGTCTGATCTAGGTGTGTCTGATCTAGGTGTGTCTGATCTAGGTGTGTCTGATCTAAGTGTGTCTGAGTTAGGTGTGTCTGATCTAGGTGTGTCTGTTCTAGGTGTGTCTGAGTTAGGTGTGTCTGATCTAGGTGTGTCTGAGTTAGGTGTGTCTTAGTTAGGTGTGTCTGATCTAGGTGTGTCTGTTCTAGGTGTGTCTGATCTAGGTGTGTCTGATCTAGGTGTGTCTGATCTAGGTGTGTCTGATCTAGGTGTGTCTGAGTTAGGTGTGTCTTAGTTAGGTGTGTCTTAGTTAGGTGTGTCTTAGTTAGGTGTGTCTGATCTAGGTGTGTCTGTTCTAGGTGTGTCTGAGTTAGGTGTGTCTGTTCTAGATGTGTCTGATCTAGGTGTGTCTGAGTTAGGTGTTTCTTAGTTAGGTGTGTCTTAGTTAGGTGTGTCTGAGTTAGGTGTGTCTGATCTAGGTGTGTCTGATCTAGGTGTGTCTGATCTAGGTGTGTCTTAGTTAGGTGTGTCTGATCTAGGTGTGTCTGTTCTAGGTGTGTTTGTGTTAGGTGTGTCTGATCTAGGTGTGTCTGAGTTAGGTGTGTCTTAGTTAGGTGTGTCTGATCTAGGTGTGTCTGTTCTAGGTGTGTCTGATCTAGGTGTGTCTGATCTAGGTGTGTCTGATCTAGGTGTGTCTGATCTAGGTGTGTCTGATCTAAGTGTGTCTGAGTTAGGTGTGTCTTAGTTAGGTGTGTCTTAGTTAGGTGTGTCTTAGTTAGGTGTGTCTGATCTAGGTGTGTCTTAGTTAGGTGTGTCTGATCTAGGTGTGTCTGATCTAGGTGTGTCTGAGTTAGGTGTGTCTGATCTAGGTGTGTCTTAGTTAGGTGTGTCTGATCTAGGTGTGTCTGATCTAGGTGTGTCTTAGTTAGGTGTGTCTGATCTAGGTGTGTCTGATCTAGGTGTGTCTGAGTTAGGTGTGTCTTAGTTAGGTGTGTCTTAGTTAGGTGTGTCTTAGTTAGGTGTGTCTGATCTAGGTGTGTCTTAGTTAGGTGTGTCTGATCTAGGTGTGTCTGATCTAGGTGTGTCTTAGTTAGGTGTGTCTGATCTAGGTGTGTCTGATCTAGGTGTGTCTGATCTAGGTGTGTCTGATCTAGGTGTGTCTGAGTTAGGTGTGTCTTAGTTAGGTGTGTCTTAGTTAGGTGTGTCTGAGTTAGGTGTGTCTGATCTAGGTGTGTCTGATCTAGGTGTGTCTGATCTAGGTGTGTCTTAGTTAGGTGTGTCTGATCTAGGTGTGTCTGAGTTAGGTGTGTCTGATCTAGGTGTGTCTGAGTTAGGTGTGTCTTAGTTAGGTGTGTCTTAGTTAGGTGTGTCTTAGTTAGGTGTGTCTGATCTAGGTGTGTCTGTTCTAGGTGTGTCTGATCTAGGTGTGTCTGAGTTAGGTGTGTCTGATCTAGGTGTGTCTGTTCTAGGTGTGTCTGTTCTAGGTGGGTCTGATCTAGGTGTGTCTGTTCTAGGTGTGTCTGAGTTAGGTGTGTCTGATCTAGGTGTGTCTTAGTTAGGTGTGTCTGATCTAGGTGTGTCTGAGTTAGGTGTGTCTGATCTAGGTGTGTCTGAGTTAGGTGTGTCTGATCTAGGTGTGTCTGATCTAGGTGTGTCTGATCTAGGTGTATCTGATCTAGGTGTGTCTGAGTTAGGTGTGTCTGATCTAGGTGTGTCTGAGTTAGGTGTGTCTGAGTTAGGTGTGTCTGATCTAGGTGTGTCTTAGTTAGGTGTGTCTGATCTAGGTGTGTCTGAGTTAGGTGTGTCTGATCTAGGTGTGTCTGAGTTAGGTGTGTCTGATCTAGGTGTGTCTGATCTAGGTGTGTCTGATCTAGGTGTATCTGATCTAGGTGTGTCTGAGTTAGGTGTGTCTGATCTAGGTGTGTCTGAGTTAGGTGTGTCTGAGTTAGGTGTGTCTGATGTAGGTGTGTCTTAGTTAGGTGTGTCTTGGTTAGGTGTGTCTGATCTAGGTGTGTCTTAGTTAGGTGTGTCTGATCTAGGTGTGTCTGAGTTAGGTGTGTCTTAGTTAGGTGTGTTTGGTCTAGGTGTGTCTGTTCTAGGTGTGTCTGAGTTAGGTGTGTCTGATATAGGTGTGTCTTAGTTAGGTGTGTCTTAGTTAGGTATGTCTGAGTTAGGTGTGTCTGATATAGGTGTGTCTGATCTAGGTGTGTCTTAGTTAGGTGTGTCTTAGTTAGGTATGTCTGAGTTAGGTGTGTCTGATATAGGTGTGTCTGATATAGGTGTGTCTGATCTAGGTGTGTCTGATATAGGTGTGTCTGATATAGGTGTGTCTGATCTAGGTGTGTCTGAGTTAGGTGTGTCTGATCTAGGTGTGTCTGATATAGGTGTTTCTGATCTAGGTGTGTCTGTTCTAGGTGTGTCTGAGTTAGGTGTGTCTTAGTTAGGTATGTCTGAGTTAGGTGTGTCTGATATACAGTGGGGAGAACAAGTATTTGATACACTGCCGATTTTGCAGGTTTTCCTACTTACAAAGCATGTAGAGGTCTGTAATTTTTATCATAGGTACACTTCAACTGTGAGAGACGGAATCTAAAACAAAAATCCAGAAAATCACATTGTATGATTTTTAAGTAATTAATTTGCATTTTATTGCATGACATAAGTATTTGATACATCAGAAAAGCAGAACTTAATATTTGGTACAGAAACCTTTTTTTGCAATTACAGAGATCATACGTTTCCTGTAGGTCTTGACCAGGTTTGCACACACCGCAGCAGGGATTTTGGCCCACTCCTCCATACAGACCTTCTCCAGATCTTTCAGGTTTCGGGGCTGTCGCTGGGCAATACGGACTTTCAGCTCCCTCCAAAGATTTTCTATTGGGTTCAGGTCTGGAGACTGGCTAGGCCACTCCAGGACCTTGAGATGCTTCTTACGGAGCCACTCCTTAGTTGCCCTGGCTGTGTGTTTCGGGTCGTTGTCATGCTGGAAGACCCAGCCACGACCCATCTTCAATGCTCTTACTGAGGGAAGGAGGTTGTTGGCCAAGATCTCGCGATACATGGCCCCATCCATCCTCCCCTCAATACGGTGAAGTCGTCCTGTCCCCTTTGCAGAAAAGCATCCCCAAAGAATGATGTTTCCACCTCCATGCTTCACGGTTGGGATGGTGTTCTTGGGGTTGTACTCATCCTTCTTCTTCCTCCAAACACGGCGAATGGAGTTTAGACCAAAAAGCTCTATTTTTGTCTCATCAGATCACATGACCTTCTCCCATTCCTCCTCTGGATCATCCAGATGGTCATTGGCAAACTTCAGACGGGCCTGGACATGCGTTGGCTTGAGCAGGGGGACCTTGCGTGCACTGCAGGATTTTAATCCATGACGGCGTAGTGTGTTACTAATGGTTTTCTTTGAGACTGTGGTCCCAGCTCTCTTCAGGTCATTGACCAGGTCCTGCCGTGTAGTTCTGGGCTGATCCCTCACCTTCCTCATGATCATTGATGCCCCATGAGGTGAGATCTTGCATGGAGCCCCAGACCGAGGGTGACTGACCGTCATCTTGAACTTCTTCAATTTTCTAATAATTGCGCCAACAGTTGTTGCCTTCTCACCAAGCTGCTTGCCTATTGTCCTGTAGCTCATCCCAGCCTTGTGCAGGTCTACAATTGTATCCCTGTTGTCCTTACACAGCTCTCTGGTCTTGGCCATTGTGGAGAGATTGGAGTCTGTTTGATTGAGTGTGTGGACAGGTGTCTTTTTTACAGGTAACGAGTTCAAACAGGTGCAGTTAATACAGGTAATGAGTGGAGAACAGGAGGGCTTCTCAAAGAAAAACTAACAGGTCTGTGAGAGCCGGAATTCTTACTGGTTGGTAGGTGATCAAATACTTATGTCATGCAATAAAATGCAAATTAATTACTTAAAAATCATACAATGTGATTTTCTGTATTTTTGTTTTAGATTCCGTCTCTCACAGTTGAAGTGTACCTAGGATACAAATTACAGACCTCTACATGCTTTGTAAGTAGGAAAACCTGCAAAATCGGCAGTGTATCAAATACTTGTTCTCCCCACTGTAGGTGTGTCTGATCTAAGTGTGTCTGATCTAGGTGTGTCTGATCTAGGTGTGTCTGATCTAGGTGTGTCTGAGTTAGGTGTGTCTGATCTAGGTGTGTCTGATCTAGATGTGTCTGATCTAGGCGTGTCTGATCTAGGTGTGTCTGATCTAGGTGTGTCTGATCTAGGTGTGTCTGATCTAGGTGTGTCTTAGTTAGGTGTGTCTGAGTTAGTTGTGTCTGATCTAGGTGTGTCTGATATAGGTGTGTCTGATCTAGGTGTGTCTGATCTAGGTATGTCTGAGTTAGGTGTGTCTGATATAGGTGTGTCTGATATAGGTGTGTCTGATCTATGTGTGTCTGAGTTAGGTGTGTCTGATCTAAGTGTGTCTGATCTAGGTGTGTCTGATCTAGGTGTGTCTGAGTTAGGCGTGTCTGATCTAGGTGTGTCTGATCTAGGTGTGTCTGATCTAGGTGTGTCTGATATAGGTGTGTCTGATCTATGTGTGTCTTAGTTAGGTGTGTCTGAGTTAGGTGTGTCTTAGTTAGGTTTGTCTGATCTAGGTGTGTCTGATATAGGTGTGTCTGATCTATGTGTGTCTGAGTTAGGTGTGTCTGATCTAAGTGTGTCTGATCTAGGTGTGTCTGATCTAGGTGTGTCTGAGTTAGGCGTGTCTGATCTAGGTGTGTCTGAGTTAGGTGTGTCTGATCTAGGTGTGTCTGATCTAGGTGTGTCTTAGTTAGGTATGTCTGAGTTAGGTGTGTCTGATATAGGTGTGTCTGATATAGGTGTGTCTGATCTGGGTGTGTCTGATCTAGGTGTGTCTGATCTAGGTGTGTCTTAGTTAGGTGTGTCTGAGTTAGGTGTGTCTGATCTAGGTGTGTCTTAGTTAGGTGTGTCTGATATAGGTGTGTCTGATATAGGTGTGTCTGATCTGGGTGTGTCTGATCAAGGTGTGTCTGAGTTGGGTGTGTCTTAGTTAGGTGTGTCTGATCTAGGTGTGTCTGATCTAGGTGTGTCTGAGTTAGGTGTATCTTAGTTAGGTGTGTCTGATCTAGGTGTGTCTTAGTTAGGTGTGTCTGAGTTAGGTGTGTCTGAGTTAGGTGTGTCTGATCTAGGTGTGTCTGAGTTAGGTGTGTCTGATCTAGGTGTGTCTGAGTTAGGTGTGTCTTAGTTAGGTGTGTCTGAGTTAGGTGTGTCTGATCTAGGTGTGTCTTAGTTAGGTGTGTCTGATCTAGGTGTGTTTGTTCTAGGTGTGTTTGATCTATGTGTGTCTGATCTAGGTGTGTTTGATCTAGGTGTGTCTGATTGTCTCCCGAGTGGCGCAGTGGTCTAAGGCACTGCATCGCAGTGCTAGCTGTGCCACTAGAGATCCTGGTTCGTATCCAGGCTCTGTCGTAGCCGGCCGCGACCGGGAGACCCATGGGGCGGCGCGCACAATTGGCCCAGCGTCGTCCAGGTTAGGGGAGGGATTTGGCCGGCAGGGGATGTAGCTCAGTTGGTAGAGCATGGCGTTTGCAACGCCAGGGTTGTGGGTTCGATAAAATAATGTATGCACTAACTGTAAGTCGCTCTGGATAAGAGCGTCTGCTAAATGACTAAAATGTAAAAATGTAAAATCTAGGTGTGTCTGATCTAGGTGTGTTTGATCTAGATGTGTCTGATCTAGGTGTGTCTTAGTTAGGTGTGTCTGAGTTAGATGTGTCTTAGTTAGGTGTGTATTAGTTAGGTGTGTCTGATCTAGGTGTGTCTGATCTAGGTGTGTCTGATCTAGGTGTGTCTTAGTTAGGTGTGTCTTAGTTAGGTGTGTCTGATCTAGGTGTGTCTGATCTAGTTGTGTCTGATCTAGGTGTGTCTGAGTTAGGTGTGTCTGATCTAGGTGTGTCTGATCTAGGTGTGTCTGATCTAGGTGTGTCTGATCTAGGTGTGTCTGTTCTAGGTGTGTCTGAGTTAGGTGTGTCTGATCTAGGTGTGTCTTAGTTAGGTGTGTCTGATCTAGGTGTGTCTGATCTAGGTGTGTCTGAGTTAGGTGTGTCTTAGTTAGGTGTGTCTGATCTAGGTGTGTCTGATCTAGGTGTGTCTGAGTTAGGTGTGTCTGATCTAGGTGTGTCTTAGTTTGGTGTGTCTGATCTAGGTGTGTCTGATCTAGGTGTGTCTGATCTAGGTGTGTCTGATCTAGGTGTGTCTGATCTAGGTGTGTCTTAGTTTGGTGTGTCTGATCTAGGTGTGTCTGATCTAGGTGTGTCTGATCTAGATGTGTCTCAGTTAGGTGTGTCTGATCTAGGTGTGTCTGATCTAGGTGTGTCTGATCTAGGTGTGTCTGAGTTAGGTGTGTCTGATCTAGGTGTGTCTGTTCTAGGTGTGTCTGATCTAGGTGTATCTTAGTTTGGTGTGTCTGATCTAGGTGTGTCTTAGTTAGGTGTGTCTGATCTAGGTGTGTCTGATCTAGGTGTGTCTTAGTTAGGTGTGTCTGATCTATGTGTGTCTAATCTAGGTGTGTCTGATCTAGGTGTGTCTGATTTAGGTGTGTCTTAGTTTGGTGTGTCTGATCTAAGTGTGTCTGATCTAGGTTTGTCAGGTCTAGGTGTGTCAAATCTAGGTGTGTCTCAGATATGTGTGTCTTAGTTAGGTGTGTCTGATATAGGTGTGTCTGAGTTAGGTGTGTCTGAGTTAGGTGTGTCTGATCTAGGTGTGTCTGATCTAGGTGTGTCTGATCTAGGTGTGTTTGATCTAGGTGTGTCTGATCTAGGTGTGTCTGATCTAGGTGTGTCTGAGTTAGGTGTGTCTGAGTTAGGTGTGTCTGATCTAGGTGTGTCTGATCTAGGTGTGTTTGATCTAGGTGTGTCTGATCTAGGTGTGTCTGATCTAGGTGTGTCTGAGTTAGGTGTGTCTTAGTTAGGTGTGTCTGAGTTAGGTGTGTCTGAGTTAGGTGTGTTTGATCTAGTTGTGTCTGAGTTAGGTGTGTCTGAGTTAGGTGTGTCTGATCTAGGTGTGTCTTAGTTAGGTGTGTCTGATCTAGGTGTGTCTGATCTAGGTGTGTAGAGTGTCACCCCCTTTGAAGAGGGGCATGACCGCGGCAGCTTTCCAATCTCTGGGGATCTCAGACGATACAAAAGAGAGGTTGAACAGGCTAGTAATAGGGGTTGCGACAATTTCGGCGGCTAATTTTAGAAAGAAAGGGTCCAGATTGTCATGCCCAGCTGATTTGTAGGGGTCCAGATTTTGCAGCTCTTTCAGAACATCAGCTATCTGAATTTGGGTGAAGGAGAAGCGGGGGGGGGGGCGGGGATGGGCAAGTTGCAGCAGAGGGTGCAGTGCTGGTGGCCGGGGTAGGGGTAGCCAGGTGGAAAGCATGGACAGCCGTAGCAAAATGCTAGTGTTTCCTACCCTCAGTGCAGTGGGCAGCTGGGAGGAGGTGCTCTTATTCTCCATGGACTTTACAGTGTCCCAAAACCTTTTGGAGTTAGTGCTACAGGATGCAAATTTCTGTTTGAAAAAGCTAGCCTTTGCTTTCCTAACTGATTGTGTATATTGGTTCCTGACTTCCCTGAAAAGTTGCATATTGTGGGGGCTGTTCGATGCTAATGCAGTACGCCACATGATGTTTTTGTGCTGGTCAAGGGCAGTCAAGTCTGGGGTGAACCAGGGGCTATATTTGTTCTTAGTTCTGAATTTTTAGAATGGGGCATGCTTATTTAAGATGGAGAGGAAAGCACTTTTAAAGAACAACCAGGCATCCTCTACTGACGGAATGAGGTCAATATCCATCCAGGATACCTGGGCCAGGTCAATTAGAAAGGCCTGCTCGCTGAAGTGTTTTAGGGAGCATTTGACAGTGATGAGGTGTGGTCGTTTGACCGTGGACCCATTACGGACGCAGGCAATGAGGCAGTGATCACTGAGATCCTGGTTGAAGACAGCGGAGGTGTATTTAGAGGGTAAATTAGTCAGGATGATATCTATGAGGGCGCCCATGTTAACGGATTTAGGGTTGTACCTGGTAGGTTCGTTGATAATTTGTATGAGATTCAGGGCATCTAGTTTAGTTTGTAGGACGGCCGGGGTGTTAAACATATCCCAGTTTAGGTCACCAAGCAATACGAACTCTGAGGATAGATGGGGGGCAATCAATTCACATATGGTGTCCAGGGCACAGCTTGGGGCTGAGGGGGGTCTGTAGCAAGCGGCAACAGTCTTATTTCTGGAAAGGTGGATTTTTAGAAGTAGAAGCTCAAACTGTTTGGGCACAGACCTGGATAGTATGATAGAGCTCTGCAGGCAACTCCGCCCCCTTTGGCAGTTCTATCTAGATGGAAAATGTTGTAGTTGGGAATGGAAATTTCCGAAGCTTTGGTGGCCTTCCTAAGCCAGGATTCAGACACTGCTAGAACATCAGGGTTGGCTCAGTGTGCTATCGCAGTGAATAACTCAAACTTAGGGAGGAGGCTTCTGATGTTAACATGCAGGAAATCAAGGCTTCTGCGGATACAGAAGTCAACAAATGATAGCGCCTGGGGAGTAGGAGTGATACTGGGCGCTACAGGGCCTGGGTTAACCTCTACATCACCAGAGGAACAGAGGAGGACTAGAATAAGGATACGGCTAAAGGCTTTAAGAACTGGTCTTCTAGTGCGTTGGGTACAGAGAATAAAAGGGGCAGATTTCGCGGCGTTGTAGAATAGATTCAGGGCATTATGTACAGACAAGGATATGGAAGGATATGAGTACAGTGGAGGTAAACCTAAGCGTTGGGTAACGATGAAAGAGATAGCATCACTGGAGGCACCAATTGAGCCGGTCTCCGTGTGTGGGGGGTGGGACAAAGGAGCTGTCTGAGGCAGGTTGAGCGGGACTGGGTGCTCTACAGTGAAAGAGAACAGTAAGAACTAACCGAAACAGCAATAGGCAAGGCATATTGACATGGGAGAGAGGCATAAAGCAATCACAGGTGTTATTCGAGAGCGCTAAGACAACAGCTGGTAATGGCGACCAAAGTTTGAGCTGAGGCTAAACAGATAAACCAGTGAACAGTAATAAGTGAGTCCAGGAGCAGTTCAGTGGCTGCTACGCCACAGGCGAGCAGGAGGCACGGCTGTTGATTGCTTGTGCTAGCGGGCCGGGGCTAGCAAATGGATCTTCGTGGTCGTCGCAACGGGAAGCCTGTTGACACCACATCAGACGATTATGTCGGCAGACCAGTCGTGATGGATCGGTGGGGCTCCGTGTCAACACTAGGAGGTCCCATCCGGTTGACAGAGAGGTAGATAGCTCAAGGCTAACTGGGGCTAGCTTCAGACAGTGGTGATTAGCCAACAACAACAACAGCCATTCGGTTGCAGCTAGCTAGTTGCGATGATCCGGCGTTAAGGTCCAGTGATTCCGGCAGAAAATCCGATATGCTCTGGCTCGATAGCGCGATGTGCAGACTGTGCAGACTGGCCGATAATAGTCCAGGCTAGAGCTGGCTGGTAGGTAGTGCAGGCCACGGACAATGGTGAAGACCGCTAACGGTGGCTAATAGCAAGTAGCTAGTTAGCTGGCTAGCTGGCTAGTTTCAGCCAGAGGTTCTAGATAAAAACAAATAATAGAATCCGTTCCACATTGGGTGAGGCGGGTTGCAGGAAAGTATATTTAGTTAACTTATGGAAAGTGAGATTGAGAAATATATATGAATAAGACAAAAAAAACAAAAAACTGGCAATTTACATGAGGACACTACAGAAAACACGACCGCACTGCTACGCCATCTTGTCTGAGCTAGGTGAGCTAGGTGTGTCTGAGCTAGGTGATTTAGGTGTGTTTGAACTATCTGAGCTAGGCTTGTCTGAGCCAGTTGAACTAGGTGTGTCTGAGTTAGCCAGTCAGTCTGTTGGCCTGTTAGCCTGTTCGCCTGTTGGCAGTCTGAGTGTTATCCTGTTAGCCTTTTAGCCACTTTCTACGTTAGCCTCTCTGAGATGAACTCATTAACAGTTTCACTGCACCAGAGAGAGCGAGAGAGCGAGAGAGCGAGAGAGAGAGAGAGCGAGAGAGAGAGAGAGGGAGAGAGAGAGAGAGAGAGAGAGGTAGAGAGAGGTAGAGAAAGACAGAGGAAGGGGGTAAAACTGCCCCCCATTCTTTGTCCCACTCCCATCAACTTCCTAATTTACCCCTGCAACCCACACACACACACACACACACACACACACACACACACACACACACACACACACACACACACACACACACACACACACACGCACCTCCTAGACCAGAGTGGTGAGATACTCTGCCCTGCTGTAGTTGTCACATCAGATATGCGGCAGAGGGAGTATGTATGTGTGTGTGTGTGTGTGTGTGTGGGGGGGGGGGGGGGGGGGGGGTCTCGGGCTGTGCCTCAGGGCTTCGCCTGCGCTACAAAAGACTCCACTCAACTCCGGTTAGTACTCCGTACTACCATATAAGCACTGACGGACCACACACATTCCAGAAGATTTTTGAGATCACTAGTGTGTGTGTGTGTGTTTGATAGTTGCATCTTTGCATGTTGATTTGTGGTTCCAGTGTGTGTGTTTGTGTTTGTATACCTATGTGTTGTGTGTGCAACAGCTCAGATGAGGACTGGCTCCAGGCAGCTGGTTTGCTCCAGGCCACGTTCAGTTCCGTCGAGCAGCGTTAGTCCCCAACCAACCTGTCACCCCCAGCTAGAGATTGATAGCATGCAGAACACACACACAGACACACGCTTTCACACACACACACACGCACGCATGCACACACACACACACGCACGCATGCACATACACACACACGCACGCACGCAGACAGACAGACGCACGCATTTTACATTTACGTCATTTAGCAGACGCTCTTATCCAGAGCGACTTACAAATTGGTGCATTCACACACACACACTATGTAGTATAACCATTATAACTTTTAATGAATCATAACGAATCATAACGAATCATAACGAATCATAACGAATCATAACGAATCATAACGAATCATAACGAATCATAACGCCAGTCAAAAGTCAAATGACCAAAGATGCTAAGCTTGCTATAACCTCCTTCAACGAATGTCAGAATGTTTCCTATATTTGGCAAAACGAGTTGATGATTATACAGATAGCAGATCAGTGTCACGAACGTTGACTGATGACTCGTGGAACCAAGGCACAGCGTGATAAGCGTACATCTTTAATTAGTACTTAACACACGAACAAAACCAAAACAACAAACCAACGATACGTGAAGTCCTGAGGTTACACACACCAAACCTTTACGGATCAAGATCCCACAAACTAACTGGTGCCAACAGGCTGCCTAAGTATGGTCCCCAATCAGAGACAACGAGCTACCGATGTCTCTGATTGGGAACCACCCTGGCCAACATAGATCAACACGATCTAGAGCAAAAACATAGAAAACTAAACATAGAAAAATCCACACCCTGGCTCAACATTTAAGAGTCCCCAGAGCCAGGGCGTGACAATCAGCTCATGAATAACGGGGAGATGAAGAGTGGAAATTGCTTAAATATCAAGGTATCTTAACGGGGACCAACTATGTTTGAAAAATATCCATATCTACTCTTATACTGTTTGTTGATCACAAATTCTCTACCGAAGCTCTCATATGGACAGCAATACGAGACAGCACAGAGAAGCGCAGGAAATATTATAGCGGTATTTTGACATGCATAGGCAAGAAACATGCTTTGATAATGCAACCTATGGATTAAGTTTAGTCTTTTAAGCTTCTAGTCATGAAATCTATGCAGCCTACTCAATCACTTTTTATAGCTACCGTTTACAGGCCTCCTGGGCCGTATACAGAGTTCCTCACTGAGTTCCCTGAATTCCTATCTGACCTCGTAATCATGGCAGATAATATTCACACTGTTGGTGACTTAAATATTCACATGGAGAAGTCCAAAGACCCATTCCAAAAGGCTTTCAGAGCTAAATCAACTCAGTGGGTTTTGTCCAACATGTCTCAGGACCTACGCATTGCACAATCATACCCTGGATCTAGATTTGTCCTGTGGAGTTGATATTGTGGATCTAAATGTTTTTCCTTATAATCCTGGGCTATCGGTCCACGATTTTATTAAGTTTGCAATCGCAACAAATAATTAGCTCAGACCCCAACCAATAATTATCAAGAGCCGTGCTATAAATTCTCAGACAATCCAAAGATTCCTAGATGCCCTTCCAGACTCCCTCCACCTACCCAAGGACATTGGAGTACAAAAATCAGTTACATTTACATTTTAGTCATTTAGCCTACGCTCTTATCCAGAGCGACTTACAGTTAGTGAATACATTTTTTTTTTATACTGGCCCCCCGTGGGAATCGAACCCACAACCCTGGCGTTGCAAACGCCATGCTCTATCAACCGAGCTACATCCCTGCCGGCCATTCCCTCCCCTACCCTGGACCAATTGTGCGCCGCCCATGAGTCTCCCGGTCGCAGCCGGCTGCGACAGAGCCTGGATTCGAACCAGGATCTCTAGTGGCACAGTTAGCGCTGCGATGCAGTGCCTTAGACCACTGCGCCACTCAGGATCTAAACATAAATGCGTAATACCCTATATGCAGTCGCACCCATAAAAACAAGAAACAAGAAATTAGCTCCCTGGTATACAGAAAATACCAGACCCCCGAAACAAGCTTCCAGAAAATTGGAATGGAAATTGCGCTCCACCAAATTGGAAGTCTTCTGACTAGCTTGGAAAGACAGTACCATGCAATATCGAAGCGCTCTCACTGCTGCTCGATCAGTCTATTTTTCAGACCTCAGAATTAAAACAATCCAACATGTATTTTTGATGCTGTCACAAAGCTAACTAAAAAGCAGCATTCCCCAAGTGAGGATGGCCTTCACTTCAGCAGTGATGAATTGATGAACTTCTTCGACATAAAGATTATGATCATTAGAAAACAAATTACAGACTCCTCAGTTGTCTGCACAGAACTACCAGGACTTCGGATCAATGGAGACACTCAAGTTTTTGAATCCCGTAACTCTGCCTAGCCATTTACAACATTAACAATGTCTACACTGTCTTTCTGATCAATTTTATGTTATTTTAATGGACAAAAAAATTTGCTTTCTAAGTGACCCCAAACTTTTGAATGGTAGTGTTTATATATTAAAATACAAAACACAGTCATGGTAAGCACAAATAAAACATCACAAATCAGAACATGGCACCAGAAAATCAAGATGATGTATTTTGAATTTTGTTCCAGATATACAGTGCATTAAAACTTAAAGCAGATTTAACTAGCTCGGTGGAGACAATAGGAACTTCAAGAGTTAACCAATCCTGTGAACGGGTTAGGCAACTCAGGTGTCTGTACTTCAATATCAAAGTTAGATACGTTTATGAAGTAGGGCCTTGTAAACAAAAAGGGAGTAATGTAGAGATCTACGGGTCTTTAGCGAAGTTCAGCCAACCTTTTGATACAGGATACAGTATTGAGTATCAAAACTGTCACCTATAACATTTACATTTACATTTTAGTCATTTAGCAGACGCTCTTATCCAGAGCGACTTACAGTATAACAAAACGAAGGGCACTGTGGTAGATGGCATCCAAAGGGTTAAGAGTCGTAGCAGCTGCATTTAAATAATAAATAATATCACCATAATCAAGAACAGATAAAAAGGTTGACTGAATAATCTGCTTCCTACTGCTTAGAGAAAGGAACGATCTGTTTCCGTAAAAAAAGCCAACATTAAATCTTAGCTTCTTAACCAGCTCATCTAGGTTTTTTAAATGTCAAATCCATATCAATTCAAATGCCTAAGTATTTATATGTATGAACACGTTAGATTGGAGAGCCATATAATGAGTGAACATGTAGATCATCTGAAAAATAATTGTGAGAGTTTGAAAACAACATGTATTTTGTTTTGCCTGCATTAAGCATCAGTTTTAAATCAGCAAGGGATTTGTGGATAGCTAAAAAATCTGACTGTAATTTTGAAACAGCCAGATCAATAGTTGGGGCAATAGCATACAGAATGGTATCAAAAAAATTTTCACATGCGCCGAATACAACCAGGATTTTGGGAAAACCAGGGAATTTATTAAAAGTTCCCGGAATTTCGGAAACCTAGTCCCTACCCTAAACCTTAATCATGACTCTCAGTTCCATTACTGTAGACCTTACAGTGAAATGCTTACTAACAAGCCCTTAACCAACAATGCAGTTTTAAGAAAAATAAGTGTTAAGTAAAAAATAGTTAAGTAAAAAATACAAATAACTAATAATATTATATCTGCATATAGATTAATTTTAAATGTTTTAACAGATTGACCAATGGTGTTTATTTAAATAGTGAAGAGAAGAGGTTCCAAAATTGACCCCTGTGATACACCTTTATGTACTTTAGGAAATTCGATTGCCTGAGTTCTGTCACTAAGATAATCATGAAACCATAAACAGGCGTCAGAGCTCAGACCTATCAAGGACAACTTATTCAATAAAATAGCATGATCAACAGTATCAAAAGCTTTTGACAGGTCCACAAAGCAGCACATTGTCTGTTTGATCTCACAATGAATCTCGATGGTTGTACAGCCGTCTCAAATAAAACTGTGAAGGACCTCGGCGTTACTCTGGACTCTGATCGCTCTTTTGACGAATATATCAAGACCAGCTTTTTTTCCATCTTCATAACATTGCAAAAATCTGAAACTTTTTGTCTACAAATTATGCATAAAAGCTTATCCATGCTTTTGTCACTTCAACATTAGACTACTGCAATGCTCTACTCTCCGGCTACCCGGATAAAGCACTAAGAAACTTTAACTAGTGCTAAAAACGTCTGCTAGAATCTTGACTAGAACCAAAAAAATTTATCATATTACTCCAGTGCAAGCCGCTGGCTTCCTGTTAAGGCTAGGCTGATTTCGAGGTTTTACTGCTAACCTACTAAGCATTACATGGACATGCTCCTACCTATCTCTCCGATTTTGTTCTGCCGAACATACCTACACGGACGCTACGGTCACAAGACGCAGGCCTCCTTATTGTCCCTAGAATTTCTAAGCAAACAGCTGGAGGCAGGGCTTTCTCCTATAGAGGTCAATTTTTATGGAATGATCTGCCTATCCATGTGAGAGACGCAGACTCGGTCTCAACCTTTAAGTCTTTACTGAAGACTCATCTCTTCAGTAGGTCCTATGATTGAGTGTAGTCTGGCCAAGGGGTGCAAAGGTGAACGGCAAGGCACTGGAGTGACGAACCGCCCTTGCTGTCTCTGCCTGGCCGGCTCCCCTCTCTCTACTTGGATTCTCTGCCTCTGACCCTATTACGGGGTCTGAGTCACTGGCTTGCTAGTGTTCTTCCATGCCGTCCCTAGGAGGGGTGCATCACGTCGTGCCAGGCTTTTTCGCTATTCTCAACTTGAGTGGGTTGAGTCACTGACTTGAGCTTCCTGTCCGGTTTCGCGCCTCCTCGTGCTCGTGCGGTGGAGGAGATCTTCGTGGCTATACTCAGCCTTGTCTCAGGGTAGTAAGTTGGTGGTCTGTTGATATCGCTCTAGTGGTGTGGGGGCTGTGCTTTGGCAAAGTGGGTG